>NW_021629905.1:0-51989 GCF_900700375.1 Denticeps clupeoides
GAGGAGCAAAGTGGGGCTGGGCCCGCGTAGCAGCTGGGGGAATGACCACCCCGCCGGTTGAAGCATGTCACACTCATTGTTGTCCTGTGTAATGTTCCCTAATCGTTTTCACCTGTGTTAATTGTATAAAGCTGCCCTGTTCGTTTCTGTTCGCTGTCAGGTCTTTGATGTTAGGTTCCGTGTTCACCAGTGTCTATGTCTCGGATGTCTCCCCTGTCCTGTGATTCACCATTAAACCCCTGTTCCGTGATGTCAGGTGAAAGCGTCCTTCATTCCTCGTCATTCCTCGTCACTCTTCGTCCTCCTCTCCGTTCACCCACCGCGTCATGCCCGCATGGAACGTGACACCTCTCTTGTTTTCATCGAAAGTGAGGTAGGCCAGAGGGGTGTGGGCCTGGTTTCAAGAGGCACACTTTTCAGTGGTGTTGGGCCCAAGCACCGACATGCCATGGAAATGTCTGATCCACCCAGAGTGCCCTGTAAGCCAGCCACTGGGTTAGGGCATGTGCTTAGGGCCCTCGAGAGGTCTGTGAACATAATGTTTTCAAACACCTGCCACAGACAACCTCCAAGGCTGAGTTTGGATCAATATTTAAATGATGAGGGTAATTCAAAATTGGACTTGGTCACACTTTCCTTCTCTGGAAGTGTTTGTCTCTTGTCCTGGGGGCATGGAAGCCAGAGGGGGCAGCCTCTTCACACTCTGCCCCAGCCCTTTCAAAAACGTGAACACGGAAAACGACCTTTATGGAGGAGGTCCGGGTAGATTCCAGGGACTATGTCCCAGACACTTCACAACACTGAGCGTTTGGAAATGATACTCCACCAGGAGAGGTATCCCGCTGGGTACAGTGAAACTGTGTTTCCTTTGGTCAATGTGGTCAATGTTTCCTTTGAACACTCCACCTGTACTTGGAGAACTGTGACAATTCCAGAGTTAATACATGCAAACAAGCACTGACCCCTCAAGGGGATGCATTTATCAGATCCAAAACCCACCCGGGGCGCCTCACGTACCCTGGCAACTTTGGTGACTCTAGATAACCTCGGGCTGATCTACACTCAGCGGTAACTCTGCCCTATCAACCTTTGATACTACATTTGGCACCTACCATGATGATCACGGGTAATGGGGAATCAGGGTTAGACTCCAGAGAAGGAGCATAAGAAACAGCTCCAAGGAGTGCAGCAGGCACACAAATCACCCACTCCTGACTCAGGGAGGTAGTGACATAAAAATAACAATACAGGTCTCTTTTGAGGCCCTGTATTTGGAATGAGCGTATCCTAAACCCATGGGTGAGGACCCATTGGAGGGTAAGTCTGGTGCCAGCAGCCAGAAAATTCCAGCTCAAATAGAGTATATTAAAGCACATAGTTGGACATTGGGAGTGGGTTGGCTGTCCACCGCAAGGCAAACTATTGCCTGTCACAGTTTCCAGAACCAGGGCAATAAATAAGAGGAATGGTCAGGTGCATTCATATTGTACTGATAGAGGTGAAAATTTTGGACAGGCACAAGATGGACAAAAGCAAAAGCATTTGCCAAGATTATTTTCATTAATCAAGAATGAAAGTTGGAAGTTCGAAGTCAATCAAATACCGTTGTAAGTCCAACATTAAACGATGCCGACCCGCAATCCGGCAGCATCATTGCCATGACCCGGCAGGCAGCTTCCTCGCGCTCATCCCCTGCCGCCTCCCATCGACCTAACTATACTCTGTGTGTGGGGTGTGTGTAGCTACTTAGTTAATAGGGTGGTAGTAGCCTAGTAGGTAACACACTCGCCTATGAACCAGAAGACCCAGGTTCAAATCCCACTTACTACCATTGTGTCCCTGAACAAGACACTTAACCCTAAATTGCTCCAGGGGGGAATGTCCCTGTAACTACTGATTGTAAGTCAGGATAAGGGCGTCTGATAAATGCCATAAATGTAAAATGTTAATGTTGCCAGTAGCATATGGTTGTCTCAAAGATTAAGCCATTCAGGTGCAAATGCACACGACGGGTACTGTGAACCCGGGAATTCCCATGACCCTGCAGATGGCTCATTAAATCAGTTATGGTTCCTTTGACTGCTCCACCCATACTTGGATAACTGTGACAATTCCAGAGCTAATACATGTAAGTGAGTGGTAACCCCTTACAGGCATGTGTGCATTTATTCGACCCAAAACCCATCCAGGGCGCCTAAAGCGCCCCGGCTGCGTTGGTGAGTCTAGATTACAATGATAATCTATCATGATAACCATGAGTAACAGAGAATCAATTCCGGAGGGCATCCAAGAAGGCAGCAGGCATGCAAATTACCCACTCCTGACTCGGGGTGGTGGAGACAAAATTAACAATACAGGTCTCTTTTGAGGCCCTAAAATTGGAATGAGCGTATCCTAAACCCATTAGAACCCATTGAAGGGCAAGTCTGGTGCCAGCAGCTGCGGTAATGCCAGCTCAAATAGCATATATTTAAAATGCTGCAGCTTAAAAAGCTCGTAGTTGGATCTTGGAAATGGGCTGGCTGTCCACCACGAGGCGAGGCACCACCTGTTCCAGACTGTCCCCTGCCTCCCGGTGCCCTCTAATGCCCTTGGCTGGGTGTCCGGCGAGGCCTATTTACTTTGAAAAAAATTTGAGTGTTCAAAGCAGGCAGCCTTGCCTGGATACTGCAGCTACGAATAATGGAATAGGACTCTGGTTCTATTTTTTGGGTTTCCGGAACCAGGGCAATAACTAAAAGGGATGGCCAGAGGCATTAGTATTGCGCTGCTAAAGGTGAAATTCTTGGACAGATGGACAAAAGATTGTTTTCATTAATCAAGAACGAAAGTTGGAGGTTTGAAATCGATCAGATACCATTGTAGTTCTGACTGTACATGTTGCCGACCCACGTTCCGGCGCCGTTATTCCCATGACCCAGCAGGCAGCATGAGGGAACCCATGAGTCTTTGGGTTCCAGGGGGAGTATGGTTGCAAAACTGAAAACTTAAGGAATTAACGGAACGTCACCACCGGGAGTGGAGCATGCGGCTTAATTTGACTCAACACAAGAAACTTCACCCGGCTCGGACACAAAAAAATTGAAAGATTGATAGCTGTTTCAGGATTTTGTGGTTGGTGGCACAAGGCCATTCTTAGTTGGCGGAGCGCCACAATGGGTGGATCACCTTTGCCGAGAAGCAGGAGTAACTAGCTGAACCCCACTCGTGATTGGTACTGAACATTGTAACTATTCCCTACAAACAAGGAATTCTCGGTAAGCGCAGATTATAAGATCGCGTTGATTAAATCCTTGCTCTTTGTACACGGTGCATGTCACTAATACCAATTAGATGGTTTTGTGAGGTCGTTTGATTGGCCTTCTCTGGAAGTGTTCATCACTCATCCTCAGGGCATTGAAGCCAGAGGGGGTGGCCTCTTTGTGCTCGACCCCAGCCCCTTCAAAAAAGTGAACACAGACTTAAGAAAAGGACCTCCATGGAGGAGGACTGGGTAACTTCCTGGAACTATGTCCTGGACACTAAAACTTACTTATTGGAAATGATGCTCCGCCAAGAGAGGTATCTTCAAACAGTAACAAGCCCGTTTTCCAAAAATCTGAGACACAAAACAGATTTTGTTATTCCATGTTATTCATTCACCTACTATACATCACCACTTATTGCAGAGTTGAGGTGATGTGTATTTATTTGATCTCTTTTGCGCCATAAAGTGTACCTACTGTATTTTATAGTTTTATTGTACGAGGCTTAAACAACCTTGCGCCACCTTATATCTTATTGTCTTTAAAAGGTACATTCTCCCCTCGTACCGTGACCTGTCTTCACGGAGGAGAATAAAAGATAGAAAGACTTTTATTTTTACAGCAACCGGAAGCTGAACTGTTGTCGACTTGAACGGCGGTCACATGTCGCTCCTAGTATGAAGTATTAATTCAAGCCTGTCAAACGGGGCTACAAACACGTTTACTAGATGAGTGAATTTAACTACGCCTTTCAGAAGCGACTACAGCTCGGTTGCTCCAGGATCCGGAACCTCGAACGTAAGAGCGTCGTTATGTATTTATATTCAGCCCCGATGCATTGTGGGTATCGAACATTCTTGTCTTAACATGAAAATTAGCGCCTTAAATAAAACAGCGCGGCATGTTGTCACGCGTGTAAGTGGATTGTGACGACGCCATCGACTCTCTGGTGTGGAAATTGTATGTGATGTGTAGTTGACACTTTTCCCGCTGTCGCGTTGCGTGCCGCGGCACGGACAAACGCAGACCTGGCGCTCGGAACTCTGCTCGGAACGATGTTCTGCCCGTTTTACATGCATTCTAACGGCCGGGGAACCACGCTCCAGATACACCGCGGACCCGTGGTGTATGGCATTGATGTTCGCCGCTTTATTTCTGCTCTGCGTAAACTGTCCCCCACTCAGGACCCGCGTGGTAAGCGATGGAAGCCGCCAGGTTACACGCCGAAAGGGAGAGGATTCGGCGTCAGATCCAGGCGCTGGAGCAGAGTCTGGGCGCAGAAGGAGGCGAGCTTGACTTGGCTGCCTCTTCCAGCGGTGAGTTGGATTTCAGGCGCTTCAAAGCCCGAGTGCTGCGTTGAAAAGTTACTTTTTCTTTCTTTCTTTCTTTCTCACTTTCTGTTGCAGACGACGACACGGATGACAGTGACTTGGAAATTGTGGATGTGGTGAGACTTTGCGGTCCCTCTCGTGATACCTGGGCCTGTAATGGGTCCTGCATGTCTGCTGTTGTCTTGCAGGCTGGGGAGGACCTTGCAGTGGAGCGTCAGCGGGTCGAGAGGGAGATACAAGAGCTGGAGCAGGCTCTCAGTTCGAACGCTGCAGCCCAGGAGCTTTTGTCGGGTGAGTCTCGGCTGCCTGTGTCTCACAAGCTGGAATGAATCTCTCTCGAAATGGTGAGGTATTTCACGTTTGGTTTGAACAGACGATGAGAACAGTGCTGCAAGCTGGGCCGATGGGGTGAGTAGTTTTGGCTTTTTAAAAGCACGTAAGTCTCTGGATCTGCTTGATATTTCCCACATCTGCATCCAACTATTTGCAACAGAGAGAGGAGGACAGTGATGAAGAGCTGGATCTGCCTCAGAACGTAGATACCTGCTTGCAGCTCAACCTGGTCTATCAGCAGGTTCTGAAAGAAAAGCTCTTGGAACTTGAACGCCTGCTCAAGGATAATCAGCAGCAGCAGGTTGGCGTAGATTCTAATGTGCCGATTTACCAGAATGTGTTATTATGAACCTGTAACCATTTAAAAAAATCTATATTATTGTGATTCATTTGTCGTTGCAGAAAGATATTGAGGTTCAGATGTCCGGCCCCACAACTCCAAACCCGTCTCTTTCAGGACTGCCCCCACTGAAACTTTTCTTAGGGAATTTCATGAGGCCTTATTTTAAGGACAAAGTCACCAGTCTGGTACGCAGCAAAAAAATATTCCATTTATGCTGGTTTTCTAGGCAGCTGGTCACATTTAACATGTCCGCGACTCAATCTAAGGGCCCTCCTGCCAATCCGGAAACCAAAGAAAAAATGGCTGCCTGGACCAAGACCTGTGATGAGAAAACCATCAGAAGATGTAAATACTTGCACTGTTCTGTCATAATGAGAGATGTAGCTCGACGTGGCTCAGGCTCACTTCCACTTCTGTTTATTCAGGGGAGGGATGGCAGAAGACGTTGTTAGTGAATGCAGTAGTCCAGGACTCCATGAAACGTTTAATTCAGCCAAAGATGTCAAAGTAAGTCCCCACACCCTTATGCACTAGTGTACCACGCTTGCTTGAGAAATGACTTTCACTCATTATTTTTCTTGAGGATACAATACATGAAAAGAAAAATGCCCCAAAGTGATGACATGGAGAAGCAGATCCTGGAAAAACAAATCTGTGAAATAGAAAGGGAGATCTCAAATATACGGTATTTTTGTGTTTCATTGATTGTCGGTGCTTTGAGTTTGTTTTTCGGATCTGATCCTTACATGCGGACTGATTTTAAAATGCAGCTTTTGTTAATTTGGCAGATCAATGAACGAAGAAGAGCTGGTGGGAGACCGAACCGATGAACATGACTGGGAGAAAATTGCAAATATTGATGTGCGTAAATCAAGATTTGAATGTGACGTGCATAGTTATAGCAGTACAACACGCAGTGAAATGCATTCTGAACCACTCTGTTTTGACTGGGCATAGTTAAAGTACTAACTATAGAAATAAGTAGAATAATAAAGAATAAGGATTGTAAATAGTAAAAAGTATGCAAGCTATAACACAAGCAAGAGCAATTTATGAGTGTAATTTATTATTTACACATGAATATAAGTGCACTGTGAAAACATTTTTTCCCTCTAAAATGCATGATCTTTAAAGTATCATATTTGAATCACTTCAGTTTGGTAATGAGAACCCTTCTTCAAGAATTCACAAGAAATCTAGTGGAAAAAAATGTATTTCTTTTGTTACTCTTTTTCTTTCTTCTGCTTTAGTTCGAAGGCACACGGCAAGGTGAAGACCTGAAGAGATTCTGGCAGAATTATTTGCATCCTTCAGTTAACAAGACCAAGTGGAATCAAGATGAGATTGACAAATTAAAGCAGATTGTTGAGGAACACCATAGCAGTAACTGGGAATTAATTGCCCATGATCTTGGTGTAAGTTTTGCAAGAATGTGCTCTTGCAACTTTGATGATCTCTTAGTTGGTGTTGATTTATTTGTAGTGTATGCAGAACAGTTTCAGTATTATTGACAAAATCATCATAACATGAAAGTTACTGCAGATTGTATATTATGAAATTTGTTGATAATACATGTATATAAGCTCTATTTTTTTTGTCAAACGTATGTCAGACAACTTACAATTGTTACTGTGTCCCCACTTTAGACCAACAGGACTGCCTTCATGTGCTTCCAAACACACCAGCGCTATGTCTGCAAGGAGTATAGAAAGAGGCCATGGACCAAAGAGGAAGGACAAGGTCCTTAGATACCTGGTAGAGAAGATGCGTATTGGCAACTTTATCCCATACACTCAGGGTAAGGGGTCATGTTGCATTTTTTTCCCCATGGATGCATAAAATGTCTCTGCAAACATGAACTGAATTAAAATAAAAGCTTTAATGTGAGTTTGGGATTTTCAGAAATGTTTAAGTTTCATTCATTTCAAGCTGTTTTTCTTTGTAACTGTCATGAATTGCCGGTGTCTTGAGTATTGCTCTGCTTTCTCTCAGTCTCCTATTTTATGGCAACCGTGACTCTGCACAGGTGATGTATCGGTGGACCATGGTTCTTGATCCATCTCTCAAGAAAGGTCCTTGGTCTAAAGAAGAAGATGAGGTACAAACTAAAGGGTTCAGCCCAGCCTGTATTACATTATATATAACAACTATATTATATATTCAACTTCCAGGAATGTGTTATTGTGTGTATTGTTACAGTTGCTGTTGAAAGCAATTGAAAAGCATGGCATCCCCAACTGGTTTAGAGTCAAAGTTTTGAAGTGCCTGGAAGGGACTGATGGACAATGTCGGGACAGGTAATAGAGGGACTGTTTTCATGCTCACCGGTACATAGTTTGGATCAGTCCATCTATTATATCAATATATGTCAACGATCAAAGCAACGATCCGTGCAATACTACCTTCATAATGTTGCAGGGCAGTCAAACATTCAAAGGTGGTCCAGAAATGATTACAGCAGTATAAAATCTTTTTCACTCACAACCCCTGGGTGATGTTTTGGACAAACAGGTCCAGATTAGAATTTAGGAGGGTGATTTGCTGTTGTTTGATTAATTTTCTGTGGTGGGTTTTTGTATTTGACCCCAAACCTTTTCTATTTACATACAGTCATTGTCATAAAAATATATTTGGACATGGATATTTAATATCAATTCTAATGATATTGAGGCATCCAAACAATATAACTAAACAATTCAAAATTGTTAATTTAAAAAGAATGCAATTTCCGGTGAGGAATAAATGAGGACACCCCCACATATTATCCCACTTAAAATGGTTTTTTAAAATCAGACACAGCTGTATAACGTCAGGTGATATGATCAGTACATCGTTACCCAGCATTGTAAAGAAGCCTTGCCTTGGTTAAACCTTAGATTAGTTTGGTGTGCTCCTGACTGTTGAAGTGAGCACCATGGTGAGATCTAAAGAGCTGTCTGATGCCATCAGAAAGAAGATTGTTGGCTGCTTATGAGTCTGGTAAGGGATTTAAAAAGATCTCAACAGAAATTGACATAAGCCGTTCCACCATCCGAAAAATTGTTTACAAGTGGAGGGACATTCAAAACAACTGCCCACCATGACCCAGGTCTGGCCGTCCCAAGCAAAATGACCCCCAGAGCAGACTGTAAAGTGCTCAAAGAAGTCATAAAAAATCCTAAAATGTCATCACGGGAACTACAGCAGGCTCTGGCTACTGTCAGTGTGAAAGTGCATATCAGAAAGAGACTACACAAGTATGACTTTCATGGGAGGTGTGCAAGGAGGAAACTTATTTGGGACACCAGAACAGAAGACATGTTTGGGTGGTAAACCAAATACAGCCTTCCAAGAAAAGAACCTCACACCAACTGTGAAGCATGGAGGTGGCAGTATCTTGGTTTGGGGATGCTTTGCTGCAGCAGGACCTGGCCAGCTCACCATCATAGAATCCATCATGAATTCCTTTGGTGTATCAGAGGGTGCTTGAAAAACATGTGAAACCATCTGCAAAAAATTAAAGCTGAAGCAGAACTGGATACTGCAACATGACAATGACCCAATGCATTTCAGCGAATCCACCAATTACAGGCTAAAAACTAAGAAGTGGAGAGAAATGGAATGGTCAAGCCCTGATCTTAATCCCATTGAGATGCTGTGGGGTGACTTGAAATGGGCCCTCAAACATCTCACAGCTGAAAGAATTCTGCGTTGAGGAGAGCAAACTTTCTTCTGATCGATGTCAGAGACTGGTAAAAGGCTACCAAAGGTGTCTCACTGAAGTTATATCAGCCAAAGCGGGCAACACTAGTTATTAGGGGTAGGGTGTCCTAAATTTTTCTCCATTAAAATACACATTTTGTTAAATTTTTTTTGATGTGTAAAAAAAAAAAAAAAAAAAAAGTAATTGTAATTAAGTCCCTTTCTTTTCCAGACATACATAAGAAGATGATTTGACATTGATATGTTAACATTTCCTAATAAAGAGCGGATTATTTCGATTATTTAATGGTGTGTCCTAATTTTCTCACATGACTCTATTTACTCTACAAAGATTTTGTGTGACTAGTGTATGGACAAAGTATCCAAATAGTCAATCCATCATTATTATGCATGAAATTAATACCAAGAACTATCTCAAGCACAAATAGTCTTTGTGTAAGCCAAAAGGAAATAGAATAAAAACAAAGGCTGATAAATAATTATTTCAAATCCCTACGTTAGGCAAGATGGACATGGACCTTTTAAATCAGACTAAACTTGAACTTTATCACTGAGATGCTAATTGTAGTCCTTTTGCTCTTGTCTTGGTAGATATTTGGACTGCCTTTGTGAGTCTGTGAAGAAAGGAGTATGGGACATTGAAGAGGAAGAAATGTTGAGGAGAGCAGTGGCAAGACATGGAATTGGTAAGGTTTTGTGGACTTGTGATTTGCTACACTAGGTGTCTGTTGTGCATAGTGTGCGCCACTACAAACAGATTTATATATTTTTTATAAGATGTATTTTTTTAAATGTCCCCTATCACGAAAATATCACTTTGTGAGATTATTTAACATTTATACTAGTTCCCCTAGCCTGTCTGTGATCCTGCAGTGGCTTAGAAATAACAAAAGGTGTAAAGAGTGCTTTGGCCATTCTGATTCGTGGTTAAGAGAGCAGCAGCGTCAACCAGCCTGATCTGGAATTAGTCCTCTTATGTCGTCATAAGGGGTAAGGTTAATTCCCGTTCTCTTTCTACCCAGAGAATTTCCACCCCTTCCCTAAAATGTAGCTCCACTGACAGTCATGGCATTAAAATGCGAAGCATTACAGTTGCTTGATGATTGGGTGTAAAAAATGACACAAATGTTTTTTGTTGTTTTTTTTTAGTTCAGTCATATGAGATAATGGGTTAAAAAAATTTTTCTGGAAATCATTTGTGGTTTGTAAATGGTGTTGATGACTTATTTCTGCTTTTGCTTTTTGAAGATGTTTGTATGCTTTACTTTAAATCATTTCTAAGTAACTTGTCCATGCTTTCTGTTTTACAGGAAAATGGTCAAAGATTTCCTCCTCTGAGGTTCCTGGTCGTACTGATAGTCAATGCCTCGAAGTGGAAAACACTGACAAAAGTTACAGTATGGTCACAAAACATTGCATACTATTAAACATGTTAATTAATAATCGGAATAATTGAAATTGAACCTTTCAGACAAAATGTGCATGATGTGAAGCTATATGTTTTTGTACTGCAGCTTATACACAGAAGAAAGAAAACTGTTCCAGGAGTCAAGCCAGTACGTAAAAGAACGTACACACAAAGAAAGAAAGACCAACAGGAGAAAAGCAAAAAGACGCGTTGTAAAGAAAAACCTGATGCATACAGCCCATCTTCAGATGAAGAGAACATAAAGATGGAGTTCATGGACAGCGATGATGAAAAATCCGAAAGCAATAGACAGCCTGAAGATTCCAGTTGAGCTTGAACCACCTGAACCTGACTATATCCAGACCCCCATTCAGAGTGGATCCCAAAACCCAGTGTGAAGCTAGGTATCCTCAGGACTGTGCTGTTCAATCCACCCAAACCAGAGGCTGAGAAATCCCAGAGTATATTACCATTCCGCAAAGGCGCTAACACCATATTGGATCGCAATGGATCGCCTGTGAACAATTTTGTGTCAGAAGACACTGGGGATCTTAAGACCCAGGGTTGGTGACCCAAGATGTCTTTTTAATAACACATTACATAATAAGTGCTGTTTTTTTTTGTTTGTTTTTTTGTTTTTTTCCTCAATTCCTCAATGTCTAATTTACAATCTCTAATGATTTCTCTACAGATTTATGAGGATGAAATGCTCAAAGTCCCTTACAATGATGTAGTGCAATATTTTACTTATTTGAGGGATTCCATTGTCAGAGAGGTAAGATGCTGTATAATATAAAATTGAGTTATGGCTAGTGTGTTGGAACAGATCTAGTGAAGGAAACTTCTAGTTTTTTGAATGGTGACTTTCACTCAAGTTGTCATATTACTACAGAACAATAACATGCTCACTACTAGAAACCACTCATTTGCGTTCTGTTAAGATGAGGCAGAGAGCAGCTAACAGGCTGAACCCAGGGAAACAATGCGGTCAGACACGAGCCGCAAACAGCAACAAGCAACAGGAGCATTCACCTTCAGCAAGGGGCCCTAAAAGACCTGTCCGTCATGGATCAACGATGAACTTGGAACTTCAATTGCCATCTCTCCATGGGTGGGCTCTGTGGTCTTACCATTGCCTGTTTCAGACAAAGAACCTGCAAGGTTGAGTTAGTTTTTTTTTTTTTTTTTTCCCCTGCCACAATCTTTTACACTGTTTATGGTGCCGCTGTGGTTAATGTTGGGTTTTCTTTTAAAGCTGATGTTATTAGAAAGCGAGCCGCCCATGCCAGCCTCTCAAGCACCTCAGTCTTCTTGCTCTTCCTGAAGGTGAATCAAAAGGGCTTATATGGCCTGACCCTAAAACAAAAGGTGGAAACTTATTGTGTACTAAGTGTGCTTTATTTTACAGATTCTTCACATTGACATTGTTGGCTGCAGGGAAGATCATAGACTGTCGCAACAATAAGGTAACTTTAATTGCAAAATGTAAATTTTTACTGGCCAATGCTGGGACAAATATAATACTGTCAACAGTAATCAATAGCCTATTGGTAGACCTCGTCCATCATAAGGGGATCATACCCAAACTGTGAATAAATGTAATTCACCTTATTTAGTGAACTATTGCAACATTTATTTGGTTCATTGTTTCTTCTAAACTTGTATTAATTTTTTTAGCCTGTTCTGCCGCCAGCATCTATGCCAAAAGGTATGTAACCTCCGATGTCAGCCCTTCAATACTTTTATTCTGACAACAGGTACCTAGGGGATATTTGTCCGAAATTTTGTCCACAGCTTTTTTGCTATTTGTTTTAAATTTTATTTTAGTTACATTTTTCTGGCTAAAACCGATGTGACATTTTAAGTATGTCATATATGTTGTGTGTAAATATCAGTCCTGACACAACCTTGGAACTTACAAGGACCAACTGTGCATGTTTATCACAATGCTCTGCCTCTTGTATTAAATTCTACTTCAATGTTGTGAGACAAATGCGCACCTTGTCTTAGGGCTGTGAAAAATTGCAATTAATAATTATTTTTAGGCTATGTAATTACAAAAAGATCCTGCAATGTTGCCAAATGAAGTTCCCATATTTTTTACTTTGTGAGTGCCATGCAATTTCAGCATAGCAAATAGTTGTCATCAGAAGGCAGCACTGCATCAACAACTGGTGAACTCGTCTCCAGAACTGACAATTTGTCCTCTTATCATTTGGAAGATGTTTGGTTTATTTCAAGTCTAACATCAAGCAAACTATTGGACGATATAGTTTCTTTCAGCTCTGTAGCTGAAAGAAGCTTGTAAGTCGCTCTGGATAAGGGCGTCTGCCAAATGACGTAAATGTAAATGTATTAATAGTGGCACCAGAACAAATTTATTTCAGCACCTTCAGTGAAGCGCAGTTGCACAAGATGATACTTCACAAATAGAGAATAAGAAATAGAATATTAAATCTGTGGCATTTAAGAAATAGTCAATTTATTTGGTAAAAAAATACTGCCAAAACATGAGCTACTAGGCTAAAAATATTGACTGATTGAGCCCTACCCATATTTTTTTTTTTTTTTTTTTTTTTGGTAATGCACTATCACAAGGTACCTTGATGAAAGGAGCATAGAATATTGTGTGTGAGGCACAGTGTTACAGGAGCTGGAGTAAGACCTATTACAGTGTCTAGTGTTTCTGAATCCTTTTTTTTTCCCTCCCACACAGCCCCTGTTAAGTCAAGTCATCGCCCTACACCCACAGTGGCTGACATCCTCTATAATCAACGGGTTTCAGAGTTCTTAAGAAAGACTCAGACTCAGTCAAGGCTGGTAGAACCATCTCAGCTGCTTCCAGTGACTTCTCAAAAGGCCTGCCTGGTAATTCCAAACGCAATACCCCAGCCTGTTATGCGAGCACAGTCACCCAATCAGCCTGCTCCATCTACGGCTTCTGAGCCGGACACCCCAAGAGTTTCATGTAAACGTCAGAGGAAGCCCACAGAAAAAATGAAGGAGCTAATGAAAACCAACATGGCCAAGTCCAAAGCAGCTAAAAGTCTGTCCCCGGAACACAAGAAGCCTCGTATGCTGCTTTCTGGCTCACTGACTTCACCTGAAGACAAGAAGCATCATATGCTGCTGCCGGCTCCAGTGCCTTCACCCGTTACCTGGATCCTCGCTCCCTCTGGGCTTGTTCCTGTGACTACAGGAGATGGAATCAGTGGAGTCCCTTGCATTGCTCTCCCAACTCCTGTTGTTAACCAGGTCAACCCGGTTTTGCTAACTCTGAATGCTCCTGAAATGGACTGTCCCTCAACACCTTTGGCCTCCTTGGTTCCTGCTGTGACGAATGCGCTCGGTGTTCAGCAGACATCCGAAAAATCTGTGGGGACATCAGTGGGCAGCACAGCTCAGTTGGTCACCTCTGTGGATGGTACCCAGAAGACTCCCCCTGCTGACCAAAAGTCAAGGCCTGCCAATAATGCAGCCACCTCTAACTTGACACTGTCAGTCTGTAATAAATCCAGCATTCCACAAGTGGCCTCTGAAGGCAACAATCATGGGGAAAAGGCAGTAACCATGGCCTTGGTGTCTAGTGACCAGGCCACATGCCATAATGTTCCTGTTGTCCAAGAGACCTCTGAACCTGTTGTCCAAGCATTTACCCCTGTTGTAAACATTCCCAATTTACATTTCACTGCTTCTGCCAACCCTCAGGCGTTCATTTCCATTTTTGATGTTTCTGGTCTCAGTGGCCCCACATCTGCTACAAGTAGCCAGCCGAGTGGCCAAGTAACCACCTCTGCAATTAGTATGCTTGCACCCACTCCACTTAATGTTCCCGTTGTCCAGTCATCCAAATCTGTTATGATTTCACCTTTGGTCAGCACAGTCACAACTTTGTCTAGTTCTCAAGGAACCACCACAACTCTGGCCAGCACATCGTCTCAGCAAACATCCACACTGAACCTCCAAGGAAACACGTCTGTGCTTAGTATTCCCACGGTCCAAAGAGCAGCCCCCGTTTCAGAAGTTGTAGCAGTGACTTCTGCAACACTTTCCACTGTCAGTGTCACTCCGTCATCTTCTGGCTCACGTATGCATGTTCATCCCTTGGTATTCAATATATCACCCAAAACGATGCAACCCTCAGTAGCAGTGCAGAGTCTTAGCCTGTCTGAGGCTCCTCCACCATCTACTAATACTGTCAGTGCCTCGTCGGTGTTGCATTCAACCTCAGCCCGAAAATTGACGAGAATTCAGCCACATCCACAGTTGCTCCCTCTTTCTAGCTCCATGTCTAGTTTGGATCAAAGCCTGCTCTTTCTGGAAGGCTCAGCTGAGGTGAGATGTTGGGCAGCAGGCAAGGGTGGAATCACTCTTCCTGAACTAGACACATCCATGCCTTACCTCCCGCCATTCGTCAGCAACATCAACACTTTCCAAGGTCTCCTCAGTGTGAAGGACACCCTGTTGAAGAATGCCTTGCAACTTCTTCCACTGAAGAGTGTGGAAACGGAGGAAGAACAAATAGCCATCTTGAGGAACATGGTGTCAACAAAGTTTAGCAGCAATCCAGCCTACTTGCTTCTCAAGGCAAGATTCCTCTCATGCTTCACCCTACCTGCGTTTTTGGCCTCCTTACATCCACAAAAATTGAACCCACTGGCTACCAATGGCAATGAAAATGAAGAAGCACTTGAATTAAGTCATGGCGAGTGCTCAGAAGTTAGTGTTCATTTTCTCTTTTGTTAGTTTTGGCCTATGTTGCTGTGATGCATTTTTAATCTGTGTGTCTGGTGCTTTTCATTTAGGCTTCCTTGTTGACTACAACGGAGACTTCGTCAGGAAGGCAGATTTCTGGGCTCAGAAATAGATGCCCTGAGCAGTGAAGACGGGTCTAGCTGTTTATGGCTCACACTGGAAATGTTCATTCTTGTTTTGGAATGCTTGAAGTGTATGGTAGCGAAAGTTTACATCTGAAACTGTTTTGCTAACTCTGCCGAAGGCCCCCTCCCCCCCTCTTATTATTTGCACTAGCATTCAGATTTTTATGACAGCTTTGCAGTGTGAAGATGTTCACGTTTATCTTCATATTGAAACTGTTCTTGGCACAAACATTCTTGTTTAAGTGCTTTTGTTAATGCCAATATTTATTTAAACATACTGATGTGTAAAATAAAATAAACTGCTAATTTTTGGTACAATACAACAGAGTTGAGTTACGTGTATATGGTCACGTATATTTTAGCCTGCCAGGAGGCTTTTCAGACAACAATGTGGACAATTTTGAAGTTTGTCAAATGAAGATATTTAATGTAATAGAGAAAAAGAATGTCAGGAGTGAAACGCTCCATATATTTTTTTTTTTTTTTTTTTCTCTACAAATTCTCAGAAGAAAAAGGACCCGCAATCAAGTAGGTGTAAAAACCTTTGACTGGTAGTACATTTTGTTCATTAATTATCCAATGATTATTTCTCTACTTGCCTGGGAGACCGGGACATTAAACAAAAAGATATTTCAATAAACAACCAACACCTTCGTCATGAAGACAAGCTTTGACTAAGGTAATGGGTGACACTGGTGTATTACTTAGAATCGCCACAAAAAGCTCACAGGATAAGCTTACACCCTTTCACAGCTGGAATAGTTTAGCTACATATAAATCTATCATTTATGTTAGATTCTGCTGTGCTGCATGGTTAGTGATGTGGCCTCACATATCCACAACTGTGAGTTCAAATCCTGACTTGGACCTTATGTGTGTGAGATGTTTGTGTGTCTCCATGTGTTGGTGGGGGTTTCCTCCAGGTACTCCAGTACTCCTCCTGCCATCCAATGGCATGTGCTCTAAGTGGATTGGCGACTCTGAATTGCTCATAGGGGGTGAAGTGTGTGTGTGATAGCCTGCTCTGTAGTGTGCTGGTGTCCTGCACTAGCCACTTTGGACTATGCAGTTCTGGAAAGTGAGAGTGTGTTCTGATGCAATCATCTATCCCATAGAAGTTGGGATTTGACCACAAGCATGGACACCTCTCTACATTCTATTTTATGTCTCCATTTGTTAAGGTCACTAGAGTCATGGCCACTACAGAATGACAGATACTGACAAATACTCACAAAGTTTGCTGCTTCCATTCTTATTATGGCAATTTGCATATACTCCAGTAGGTTATGAAGGGTGATCAGATGAATTGCAATGTCCCTCTTTTCCATGAAAATTAACTTAATCCCAAAAAAATATTTCCACTGCATTTCAACCCTGCCACAAAATGACCTGTTGAGATCATGTCAGTGATCCTCTCATTAATACAAGTGAGAGTGTTGACGAGCTCAAGGCTGGAGATCATGCTGATTGAGTTAGAATGGCAGATTGGATGCTTTAAAAGGAGGGTGAAAGGAAATGATTGAAATCATTGTTCTTCCTCTGTTAACCATGGTCACCTGCAAGGGAACATGTGCAGTCATTATTGCATTGCATAAAAAGGTTTCAAAGGCAAGGATATTGGTGCTACTGAGATTGCACTTAAATTAACCTTTTATCTGATCATCAAAACCATCAGGAGAGAAGTTCAAGTGTTGTGAAGAATTAAAGTCCAGCAAGTGCTGGGACCGTTTCCTAAAGATTATTAGCGGTGCGGGATCGGGGTGCCACCAGTGCAGAGCAGATGTGAGGCGAAGACTTTTGGAGGATGGCCTGGTGTCAAGAAGCCACTTCTCTTCAAGAAAAACATAAAAAACAGACTGATATTCTGCAAAAAGTACAGGGATTGGACTGCTGATGACTGGGGTAAAGTTATTTTCTCAAATGAAGTCCTTTTCCAATTGTTTGGAAAAATGATGGTCCGGAGAAGAAAAAGTGTGGCTACCATCAGTCCTGTCTCGAGCCAACAGTAAAGCATTCTTAGACCATTCATGTGTGGGGCTGCTTCTAATCCAAGGGAGTGGGATCACTCAAAATTTTCCCTAAAAACACAGCCATGAATAAAGAATGGTACCAAAAAATCCTCCGACAGCAACTTCGTCTCAGCAAACTATCCAAGAACAGTTTGGTGAAGAACAATGCCTTTTCCAGCATGATGGAGCACAGTGCCATAAGGCCAAAGTGATAACTAAAGGGAACAAAATATTGAAATTTTGAATCCATGGCCAGGAAACTCACCAGACCTTGATCCAATTGAGAACTTGTGGTCAATCCTCAAGAGGTGGGCAGACAAACAAATTCTGACAAATTCCAAGCACTGATTATGAAGGAATGGTTGCAATCAGTCAGGATTTGGCCCAGATGTTGATTGACAGCATGCGAGAGAGAACTGCAGAGGTTCTAAAAAAAAACTTACAAAATGCTTGTAATTATACTTCAATACTCCACAGAAACAGCTGACAAAAAGATCTAAAAACACTGAAGCAGAAAACTGACAACCAGTATTTGTTCCATCAAACCTGTCCACGGCTGTAGTACTGAAGCCTTGTTCCAGACTTGTTATTACCTCTGACCATAGACTGGCCTTTTATCCTGCATAAACTGATGAGAAAATTGAATGAATGGTTAATACCTTGCCTTTTTTTGTTCGGACCGAACATTGAATCAAAGTTTGTGTAAGAATGTGCAATTGGGTAATAGAGGGCAACATAAAAGCTGAAATAATGACCAATAAAACAGGAACTGTGCTCTTGCACCCAATAAGTCACACTTCCTCTTCGGTGTCATATGGGATCGGCTTCAGATTAGTTCCTACGTAGAGTAGAGTTTTTGCTGCGTGAAGGAACAGCAGCTGTCCTTTGACCATGGCCGACAATTTGAATGTGTTGGAAGCTGATGATGATGAATGCTGGGCCCAGCTGGAGGACTACAGGCTCCTGCTCATCAAGAATATCGAGCCATCCCGCATAACGCCTTATTTGAGGCAATGCAAAGTGCTGAACGGTGAGGATGAGGAACAGATCTTCAATGATCCTAATGTCTTTATACGAAGACAGAAAGTGGGTAAGAGAGGTTCTTGATGTTTAATTTTTTTAATGTTTTAATGTAGAAACGTTATAAACATGTCTTCATTTTGTTTCAGGAGTTTTGTTAGATATCTTACAAAGAACTGGTCACAAAGGGTATGTGGCATTTTTAGAAAGCTTGGAGCTGGACTATCCCCAGCTCTATCTTAAAATCACAGGGAAAGAACCTGCTCGAGCCTTCTCCATCTTAGTGGGTGAGTTCTACATTTTATACCAACAATTGTACTTCACAATGTATTCCTGAGCCTTTCTGAGCTATCCTCTGAATAGCTTGAAAACAACTAATAAAGGGGGTGGTAGTAGCCTAGTGGATAACCCACTCGCCTATGAACCAGATGACCACAAAGCCATAGGTTCAAACCCACTTCCTACCAACTTGTCCATGGGGATGACACAGGAAGTCACTCACTGGTTGTAAGTCGCTTTGGATAAGGGGAACGTTTTTAACTCCTCACAAGCTGCAACTATGATGAGGTGTGTCCCAGTCAATTTAACTAGTGGTATGCTCATAGCCAATCCAGTGAAAGCTGAGTGCACAAATTATGCACGCATAAGAAAAAATGCCACTTGCAGTATATTTACATGTCCATGTACGTCCCAACGTGCAAACGCAAGAAAACGTGGGCGAGTCGGGCCTCACCCAGTTCCTGATGAGCGAGGTTGACCAAGCTCCAGCGGGCTGGTGAAAGAGGAGCGCCGGCGGCGCCAGGCGCTGGACGACGCGGCGCGCCAGCAGCAGGTGCGCGAACCACGAGCTGCGCAAGCAGCGGGAGCGCGTGCTGCGCATGCGCGAGGAGCGCGACCGGCTGTGGGAGAAGGCGCGCGCGCTGAAGGAGGAGAACTACGGGCTCCTGCACGAGCTGACGCGCCTGAGCGAGGAGAAGAACGGCGCCTTCATGAGCAACCGGGACCTGCAGCTGGAGGTAGGGGGGTGGTAGCCTAGTGGGTGACACGCTCGCCTATGAACCAGAAGACCCAGGTTCAAATCCCACTTACTACCATTGTGTCCCTGAGCAAGACACTTAACCCTAAGTTGCTCCAAGGGGGACTGTCCCTGTAACTACTGATTGTAAGTCGCTCTGGATAAGGGCGTCTGATAAATGCTGTAAATGGAAGTGATTGTGAGACACTGCAATGAATGTGTCCTCTGCTTTTAACCATCACCCATGGTGAGGCAATGGGCAGCCATGACAGGCAGTGTGTGGGGACGGTGCTTGCTCTGTGGCACCTTGGCGGTTCGGGATTTGAACCAGCAACCTTCCAATTATGGGTTCTTTACCCGCTAGGTCACCACTGCCCCATAAATGTTCTTGATGTAATTTTCACCATTCTGGGAGACACAGATTCCAGACAGGTTACGACACTCACAACATGTCCAAGAAATATAGAAACATTTAGCGTGCTTTTGACATTTTGTGGTACAAACAAATGTACCGCAATACCTGAGCCTCTGAAATGCATTAATATTTGTTTAATAATTATAATAAATAATTATAATCCGCTCTGAGGAACTATGGAGAGATATTATCTCTTCATAGTTACTGTTATAATGGTGAGTCAAAGAAGAACTAATGGTCATGGTTCTTCTTTTCTTGTTGGCATTGCGATTGTAAAGATGGTGATCATTTCTGTTTTTGAGATTGAGAAGCTGAAACACTGTTTAATGAACGCTGAGAGCGACTCCAAGATTCACCGCAAGCGCACAGTCAACTTGAAAATGCCATGGAGCAGAGGCCAAGCCAGGACATGGTGTGGAGCCTTCAAAGAGAGAATGACCTCCTCACTTCCCGCATTCAAGAACTGGAAAATTCCATTCAGGTCGGCTTTGCAGCTCTTTTCTTTTGGCATTAATCAAGAAGTTTTATCTTAGTGCTAAAGCGAACACACATCAATACACTTGAAGAGCAATACAGTTGCTCTTGGAAAAAAAATCTTGAAATTATATATATATATATATATTTTTTTTTTTTTACAATAAATGGCTCGTTTATGTGTGTGTGTGTGTGTGTGTGTATATATATATATATATATATATATATATGTGTGTGTGTGTGTGTGCGTGTGTGAGAGAGAGAGACTAGTGCTGTACCCAATGTATTGATTTTGGGTAAAGTTGAGAAGTGGATTGTTGGGAACTTGTTTCATGTTGCTGTAGAAGTCTACAGCTCTGGCACTGAATGAGCACGACAGGGTGAGCATTCAAGAGCTTGAGGACTACAAGCAGCATGCCCAGGCCAAGCACCAGGAGCTGGTTAACAACCTGTATGCTCTGCGCAGAAACCTGCAGGAAGCTGAACAGCTACGGGACAAGGCAAGAAAGGACCACTGTTTTATCCTGTGAAAATACATCCTGCAGAAAACCGTCCTAAAGATGCCAAGGGGTTGAGTTGTGAATTTACAGCACAAGGAACTTGGGAGCTATATATATAAATTAAGGCGAATAGGACAGTGGCATTGTGCCACTTGATGGGCCAGGGGCACCATAATGGAAAGAATTTCATAGCACATTATGAAAACAGGATACATGGGAAGTGAAAGATACTGATGTTTTCTGGTTTGTTCCCCTTGAGGCTTTGTCATTTTACACGTGCATGGTTCCGGTGTCAAATTTCAGTTTTTTTTCTGTAGTATCTGTGGAGAAGGACGTCCTGGAGCTGAAGTGCCTGACACTCAAGAAGGACTCAAGATGTACCGGGCTCGCATGGAGGAGATTTTAAAGCAGATGGATGAAGTGATCCGAGAAAGAGACAAGGTGAATCGGAGAGTTGAAATGAAGTTGGTGCAAAGAACGATAAGAAGATGGAACAATATTGTTTGCAAAGAACAAAAGTGGATGTGATGAAAACTCAAATCAGAGGGGTTTCCTGGGTAGAAAATGGGAAGCGAGGTATTTATTGCAGGTTGCTTACAGTTTTTCAACATTTTGTTATGTTACAGCCTTAAACACACGACACCTCACAATGACAATGTGAAAAAAAAGTTTACTTGAGGTTTTGGCTAATTTATATTCCGTTGCTTTGGCAAAGAGACCTCTGAGACTAATTTCCCCCAAATCTAAGGCTATTGCTACCAGGGAGGAGTATCACCAGGAAAATTCACGGAACCTCCAGGACAAGGATAAATATCGGAAGCAGATTCGAGAGCTTGGAGAAAAGTGTGATGAGCTCCAGGTTCAGTTGTTCCGTACTGAAGGGGAGGTGCTGGCTCTCCAGACAAAGCTGAAGAACTGCGCCCATCAGGTGTGTAGAATTTACTATGCGTAAAACATAATTACATTAACTACACTTCAGTCATCTTCAGTCATGTTCCACCAGAATACAACATCATCTTTCACTGTAAATACATATATATTTACGTATGTAAATGTGTGAGTGTGTGTGTGTGTGTGTCAGGTCTCAGACTTGGAGGACAGTTCTTTGGCAAGTTCATTAGAGGTAAATTGTGTGCTTACAAAAATTGCATAACTAATTTGAAATACAAACACAAAGGGACAGTTTTTACACTTTCTCTGAATTTACTTTATTAGCTAAAAAGCCAGACAAGTGATGAAGATGCCAAGGACATTGTGGTGACAGGTAACACATATTCCGTAATTCCGTAAATGTAATGTAAATGTATTCACCCAAACTCATCCGACTCATTTCATCAAACAAAGCGGACTTGAAGACGTGGCACTGTGGGCACTAGGAGTTTTTTGGTTTGTTTGTTTAAAAGCTTCTTTATGCTTTGAATCAGGCACCAATGAGAATGAGCAAAGTTTGACACCGGAGGATTATAATATGTGCAAGCCATTCAAGATGAATGATGTTGCTACAGTAAGTCATGCCGCATGAGAAATGATCTTACATTCTCTCATTAATTTTTTTGTGTATAGACTTCTAATGGGGTGGGGTAATATTTGGCTGTTTTATATAATAGTAGGTATTTTAGGTATTTTAGTATGGGTATTATATGTTGTTGTCTATTTCAAATGTATTTGAAAGAAGTAATTAAAAAGTGAAAATTCATGCTTCGGATCATCAAACCAGTGTCCTGTTTCTAGGTTTTTATTATTTGCCATTGAAACCATTAATGTTGCATGTATTTTATTGATGAAATGCATCCAGAATTTAATGTTGCCATGCTTAGATTGTTGAAATAATAATGATCTTTGTTTACCAAAGGATGAGCTGTCAACCCCTTACCGACCCAGGGCAAGGCAAGACAACTGTAAATTTACCTATAGGAGGTAAAAATTCATTAATTTGACACATGACTACATGTATTTATGAAGTCGTTTTTTCAATTAAAAATATAAAAATAATTACCAGTTCTATAGTTCTATATTACCAGTTCTGTCAGTTCTATAGCTAAACAATAGCTGTTTCATTGAAGTATATGCTCTATTCTAGACCTTAGTGAACAGTGTCTCACTGTTAGGTGGCTATTTTAAAGTACATAAAACTGGAAAATGTATGTACATTTTATGTAAACCTATTGTGGCCAAAGAGTGGAGTCTTTCACTGAACATGAATGGTATACAGTATATTTTGTTTTCACAGGAAGCGTGCACTTAGATCAAAGACAAATGGAACCAATAACTCACCTTGTGCACTCACCATGTGCCACACTAGTGGAAGTGACAACACGGACACTGATGACATATGACTAAGGGAGAGTGGGCAGAGTCGAGGTCTTGTCTACTGGGATCGCTCTGTGCTGCAACATAAAGAATAGACAGTTTCATTATGTTCTTAGTATAATGTTTTATTAATTACTTTTTCCAATATTTGTTATGGTTTTGTTTGATGATTGCCATATTTATGTGTAAACTCTGCATATTTGTCTTCGTGTTCTTGTGTTTTTTTTAGAATCAATTCTTAGATTGTACAATACAAAATTACTGCTTTGTATTTTTTTTTTTTATTGTATGGAAATAATTGTACTGCTGAAGGGGTAAATATTCATTTTATGGATTATAGGATTTATTTATTTCTTTTTTTTTTTGATGTCACTTATCACATTTGTTTTTTTACACCAAAGAACTAATCACACTTTACATTTAAAAATAAGACAAATATCATCAGCTATTCACATGAAACTTTTTGGGGACAACGATTTATGTAAACTCCCATTTAAGTATTTACCAAAAATATGGGAATGTACAGACTAGCATTATGTAGATTATGTCGAGGAGCGACGGTGTTTTATCTGTTGGAACGTGTGTACGCCACTAGGGGGCACTAAACCAGCAAATTCTGTCGGCATAGCAACGACCAAGCTTTTCCAACTTCCGCAGGACGAAGAAAGCAGCTTGAACGGGGCCAACCAAAGAAGCTCTTACTCGATATAAATGCGCGTACGGATTAGATTAAAAGGAAATTAAAACACTGAATCCTGAGGTATCGCCATCATGACCGCCCGTCGAGTCGTTCCTGGTGGAAAAGTAAAACGCCAGTTGTTTGACGCTCAGGTAACTGATGCGTTTTTTAATATAAGTACTATAATTAATTCAGATGAGTTGGCAGTTTCTTTAACATTATAACATAATTAAAACGAAACTCTCATTCTAAACTTGACCACCGTCTTGCTTGTTTATCAAGCGAACATAGTGATGAACGAACCTAAAGAATAAGAGTGATTTCAGGGAGCAATAAACATAATCGACCTAGTGCATTTTAAGGTCGTTCTGAAACTGCCAATGTTTCTATTTTATTAGGTTAATTTGGCACTTTCAATTCATGACACTCGAAGGAAACGTTTGGCCACCACTGGATTCCTGCACAGCCGTGGAGAAGAGGACTCTGGTCCCCTGCAAGGAAGCAGAAGTCAGGCAGAACCCACTCAGAGCTCCGAAAGCACGCCTGCACGGTAGCAACCATGTAGCCAAAATATTTTTTGCCATCCTTTTTTTTGGGGGTATTTTAAGGGTATAAGTAAATACATTTTAGTGTATTTTATGTTGTTTTGCCTACATTTAAGTACATGTGCTTTGTAGAGACCAGCTTTTCTCAGGCTCCAGGCCCAGTCTGAGGAGTACTGACCAGCTTGATGAAGAGGAGGTCAGGGGACTCCTGGATGTTGTTGGTGACTTTTTAGCATTTCATTTTAGCCAAACTCACAGTCACAGTGTGCACTTCTGGGCAATGGTATAATGAATAAAATCACTTCCTTTGACAGTGGCAGAGACAGAATGTTCTGGCATCCTTGAACGCCTCAAGGAGAAAAAACAAACCAAACATACTTTGGCGGTTGAACAACTTCATAAAGATCTTGCTGCGCTCAGTGAGGTATAGACATTTGATGATTACATTTGTCAACAATAATTTGCCATCCATAGTCAGTAGGCCTCTTCTATGTTCTTCTGATTTCAGGTGTATGAGTCCCTGTTGAGGCAGACTGGAGAAGACGTTATCTGTAAGCTTTCAGAGTATGATGAGAAGATGGAGAGACTCATGGAGGGCGTTGATGACAATGAAGTCCTGAAAAGTTTCAACTTTCATGTACAAACTGCTTGAATCCACATTTAACACAGCACAATACTTTTTCTTGTAGCATTTTCCAGTGGACCCACTGAAATGAAGCTGGCTTAAGGACATTATTGAGTTAAAAGATAATTGAATTTTTCTTCTAATGATAATGGGGATAATTACTTTATAAAAATAAACCTGTGTGCAAAATTCAGATCTGTTCTACCTTTTTGCAGGGCATCTATGCATTGTGGGATTCTGTCAGTCACGAATCAGCCAACAGGAAGAAGTGTATTATACAAATGGACGAGACTTTTGCCAAACATGAGTCTGAGAGAACAGAGAAGGTAAGATTAACATAAATTACCCTGTTTGTTGCCATTTCAGTTACACTGGCATATTCTGCATATTTTTTACTTATGATGCCTGAAAATTGTGAAGATTTCAGCGCTGCTGAGAAAATACACAAAGACACTGGAGACAATCAGCTACATTTCACTCAGTGATATCCACAGACTGATTAACCAAGAAGCAATGGTACAATTCCTGAAAGTTTCATTCAAGGCTCTCAAATGAGAATCTGATCTCAGGCTTTTTAGGTTCATGATCATCCTGTTCACCCCTTCAGATGTTGAACCAGGCCCTGCTGTCAAACAGAAGGGCTTTGGCCAAACTCTTCCTGAACCAGACAGAGAAAACTTGCAGAAGTTGTTTTTCTACAGAATGAGATGGGAGGACAAGCTGCAAAACTGGAAGAGAATCAAAGGCACTGAAATAATTGGTAGATTCCAGTAAGTTGTTTTTTTAAGTAAGTTAATTTACTCCTAATTTAGAACTAAAATGATTCTGGAGCTTGGTTCACAGGTTTTTTGGGGCTGAACATTTCAACATTTCAGATAGTAAATTAGTTATTAGACTTGTCTTCTATACAACTCTAATCCACATTTTATTTAATCCACACAATATTTAATACATAACTTGATCATTGCCATGAATGTAATTTTTTTTTCTTTTCCAGAGACTTCATAAACAGTCCTGAAATCCAGTCGCCAAAATACATTAAAGCTACTTTTGATGCAATGAGAAGTGCACAGGACTGTTACAGCAAGCAAAGGATAAAAATCCTGAAGGAATTCAGGTGAGGCTGCAGTCTTCTGGTGGTGTAATGGAACCTTGAAAGCTGAACCTAATAATCTTTTTGGTGTCTTGTTTTGTAGCACCACAACACCTCCAGGATGCTCCAGAAATAAGGTTTCGGATTGGTATGCCCGTTTGACCGCAGTCAATGAGCAGATTGGTTTGTGATCACTTCTTTTACCTCCAAACGTAATCTTACTGAGCTGATTGGCTCATTGGCAGTCAACAACTTTTCCTTCTCCAGATCACATGCACTTTGAAACACTCAGCAAACTTCAGAAATACTATGAAGGAACATGGCAAGACTGCATGACAAAGATGGAGAACTTCAAGGTTGTAGATGTTTCCTGATGTTTATTTTCCTCATTTTAGATGTTGTTTGTGATTTTTAACATTTTTTTATCTGTGTAGGAAGAGCTGATCAATTATGAATTTTCTAAGGAGCAAATCCAGGACACTGTAGATGCTGAGATGTTGCCGTTGCTTGGAAACTGTCAGAAACAAGTTGAGAAGCAGTTGGAAGCATTAGAAGTAGGCAGCACTGATTGTTACTTTGTGGTCTTTTTCAAGCATATTTATTGCTATTAGACAAATTCAAAGATTTAGATTTACAGCATTTATCAGACGCCCTTATCCAGAGTGACTTACAATCAGTAGTTACAGGGACAGCCCCCCTGGGGACACTTAGGGTTAAGTATCTTGCGCAGGGACACAATGGTAGTAAGTGGGATTCGAGCCTGGGTCTTCTGGTTCATAGGCGCGTGTCGTACCCACTTGGTTACTACCACTTCATAATCTTCCACCATAAAATAATCTACTAAATTGTCATTTTAATGGTACAGACTGGTAAAATATAAACAGAATTTAATTACTAAACATGGTGCATGTTTAATGTAAAAATATAGGGTTGTCCTGCTCATTTGACTCATATTGTGGTTTTTGTTGGACTGTCCTTTAAGTGTTATTAAAGCCTTTTTATAATTTATAACAGAAGTTCATTTCTGGATAAAATTATATTGCAGAAAGCATTTGAGTCTTTGTCCAGGAATACTGCTGGCCTGAGTGAGGTGCTGTTTAAATTCATCCAGGGTGCATGTCACCTCTGGCTGACGCACAGTGCTCGATTACAATATGAGCAACAGCAGATGCAAACGCAGTTGGAGGAGGTGCAGCGCTGCCATGAGCTTGAAAAACAGGTGAGAACCTTTATTCATGTCCCACCCCTTTTACTACTAATAAATGCCGTGTGTTAAAAACTTATATATTTTATTGTGTCATTATTGAGAGAAATATTTCCTTTAATCCTAATCCATTTGATTCACCCATTCTTAAATCAATATAGAACAAATGCTCTGCTTCTATGGATGTTGTTTGTTGATTGCCATAGTAGACAACTAATGTGACTAGTAAATCATTTTCAGAAAAAAGAGGCTCAGCTGGACATCATGCTGGACAAGCTCAGACAGGAAAGTTCTGAAGAGGCCCTGAAGCCATTTTTGCAAAAGATTCTTACCTTTTTGGAGGAAATAAAGAAAGGGTAACTCCATGCTTCCAGTTGAAAGAATTCTTGTCAGTTGTCTACTGAAAACTGTTTCGTATTTTACTTGCTGTTTTTTAGGTATGTGATTACGTACAAGGAGAAAATCGTAACAGTGGAGAGCTTCCCTGCTGTTGTTGTGGGAGGAATTGCACTCTTATAACACTGCTCTCAGTCAGTTCTTTGGTGTCAAAGAAGTATATGCTCTGGTACCAGTTAAATTAAGCATTCCTTATTTTATGTTCAAATAAAGTATTTAAAATGTTTCTATTAAAATAATGATTAATATCCAATTTTTTTTCTCTTCCCAGGATTCTGACCAACTGTGTGGACTTTTTCCTTTTCTCGACATGGGTGAGTTTATATGCCCTGGGGGTTGGTTGGCAATCTTAGGCTTCTCCTTTGAGTTTTTTTTCATGTTGTTTGTCCAGATGCTACTGGTAGAGTCATTGCAGAAGGCATGGAGGAGTGGACAGCAGGACTTCAGAACACAACCAGCCCATATCTAACCCAACCATCTACAGATAATTCGCAAATGCATAATGTAGGTATCATTACTATTATTCTAACATATGAGGTCATTGTTTATCATTGCATTGCAGATAAATGTATATACCTGTCCCATCTAACTGTTTTTTGGGGGGTTAGGCTGAATTTGATTGTCCTCAGGGGTTCTTGGACACTCAAATCACAGAGGCATTCACAACCGCTAAGGGAAATACATACAATGCTCAGAGTTTTGTAGTGCAGTGTGACAGTGAGTATGAGACTGGCCTTCCCGAGGTCGAATTGGTGAAGTTCACCAAATGGCACCTCACAGAAACGCAGAAAGAGTAAGAGTTTTGTACAAATGAGATCATGAATAAATCATACCATCAATGTACATCATATAATTTTTTTTATCTGTTGTCCTTAGTCTACGCCTGGCCTTCTTTAACCACATGGAAGAAGAATACTCTTCTGTCCTTCATAACACTGTGAAGACTGTGGCAACCAATAAAGAATCATTAATGGCAGAACAAGATCTGTGCCTGCTTCTGCACCAATCACGGGACACAAGAATAGAGATGGATATCCATAATCTACGAGCTGGTTGGTTCATTTTGATCACATGAGAAAAATAATTAAAGCCCATTCACTATAAAACAATTGTAATATTCCCCAGAAGACTGCAGTAAATCTGGTGATGGCCTAGCGGGTAAGGAAGCAGGCCTGTAATCGGAAGGTTGCTGGTTTGAAACCTGAACCGCCAAGGTTCCACTGAGGTGCCTCTATTTAGATTTGCTTTACAGAATTAATTGAATTGAATTAAATAATAGCCTAATTCGCTTTCCTTTGTCTTTGCAGATGAACTGGTGCTTCACAGGAACCGAGTGGACAGACACTGTAAAGGCATAGTCCAAGCCCTCAGCAATTTTCACTCTGACTTTGAGGATCTTCAGATCCAACAGAATCAACTGACAGAGGACTTCCGTCTGGATGTATATAGCATGGAACAAGCTTTTAATTCAGCAACAAAGTCTGATGTGTGAGTGCAAAGAATTAATCTATTTTTCTTTACGTATCTGTTCTAGATGTTTTAAGAACATTACAGTTGACATAATTAATATGTCATTAGTATAGGACTAATGATACAGATGTGTTTGTTTCTTCTTGTTCTGACTTGCCTCTTTCAGCTTGGTAAAGCTGAGAAGAACTCTGCAGTCCAACCTGGAAAAGCACATGAACGAGATCCAGACATCCCAGAGACAGTTCAGGCACAAACTAGACCAGAGGCTGGATGAACTTAGAGAGTCAAATGCACAGTTAATGAGATCCTTTAAGTACGTTCTTCTGTCTTATTCTTTGATTTCATTTGCAGACTGAGGGTTCTCATATAATAACTTTTATGTTTGCTCCTAGGTTGTTTAGTGAAGGGGGAAACTTCTCACCTAAAGAGATAGAGGTGTACCAGAAACATCTGGAGACAATTGCAAAGCAAATAGAATCCACAGAAGAAGCTATTATGGTGAAGATGCAACGCATTGACTCCAAAATTTTGGAACAGGTTTGGGCTATTTTAAATGCATTGTTTAAACTTGGCAGGAGAACTTCTTTCAGCTTTAAAATTCCCTCTTATTCAATAAGTTGTAGTCATTCCAAGCTAAGAATATCACCCAAACTTTAGTGAATATTCATCACAATGCATAACAATGCATATCCGTTAATTTCTTTGGTCTGGAATCCAGATATGTTCAAGGTAAGGTTGGTTTCCAACAAGAATTGTTTGAGGTGTGAGAGGTGTGTGATGTATTATGTTTGCAGATGACTTTGAGATGTCATTGTGAGGCAGTGGGTGGCATAGCAGTTTAGGAAGCGGCCCCGTAATTAGAAGGTTGCCGGTACGAATCCCCGTGTCACAGAGGTGACACTGAGCAAAGTACCGTCCCCACACACTGCTCCCCGGGCGTGATGGGTTAAAACCAGAGAAGCAATTTCCTTAGGGTTTAATAAAGTATATATATATATATAAAAAAACAAGATCTGCAGGAGGCAGGTACCAGCAAGAGTGAAGTCAGAGAGGCGTGATTGTGTTGGTTTGGACACGTACAGAGGAACACAGTGAGTATGTTGAGGGAAGGATGCTGAGGATGGAGCAACCAGGCAAGAATAAAAGAGGAAGCCCTAGTAGGTGCTTTATAGATGTGGTGAAAGAGGACATACAAGAGGTTAGTGTGAAAGAGGAAATGGAAGCCATGAAAGGCACCAAGGGAGCAGTGTGTGGGGATGGTACTTTGCTCAGTGACAAAAGTGGCACGTCGGTGTACATTTTTCCCATCTACACATGTGGACAAAATTGTTGGTACCCTTCCGTCAATGAAAGAAAAACTCACAATGGTCACAGAAATAACTTTAATCTGACAAAAGTAATAATAAATAAAAATTCTATGAAATTTAACTAATAAAAGTCAGACATTGCTTTTCAACCATGCTTCAACAGAATTATTTAAAAAAGTAAACTCATGAACCAGGTCTGGACAAAAATGATGGTACCCCTAACTTAATATTTTGTTACACAACCTTTTGAGGCAATCACTGCAATCGAACGATTCCCGTAACGGTCAATGAGACTTCTGCACTTATCAGCACGTATTTTGGCCCACTCCTCATGAGCAAACTGCTCCAGTTGTCTCAGGTTTGAAAGGTGCCTTTTCCAGACGGCATGTTTCAGCTCTTTTCAAAGATGCAAAGATGTTGGCTCAAACAACGATGGATGGTGCGATCTGACACTGATGTTCCTTGAGCTTGAAGTTCACCTTGGATCTTTTTAGAAGGTTTTCTGGGCTCTTTTGTTACCATTCGTATTATCCGTCTCTTTGATTTGTCATCAATTTTCCTCCTGCGGCCACGTCCAGGGAGGTTGGTTACAGTCCCATGGATCTTAAATTTCTGAATAATATGTGCAACTGTAGTCACAGGAACATCAAGCTGCTTCGAGATGGTCTTATAGCCTTTACCTTTGACATGCTTGTCTATAATTTTCTTTCTAATCTCCTGAGACAACTCTTTCCTTCGCTTCCTCTGGTCCATGTTGAGTGTGGTACACACCATGTCACCAAACAACACAGTGACTACCTGGAGCCCTATATATAGGTCCACTGACTGATTACAAGATTGTGACTGTGATGCTAATTAGTGGACACACCTTGGATTAACATGTCCCTTTGGTCACATTATTTTCAGTCTTTTCTAGGGGTACCATCATTTTTGTCCAGGCCTGTTTCATGAGTTTATTTTTTTTTATAATTCTGTTGAAGCATGGTTGAAAAGCAATGTCTGACTTTTATTAGTTAAATATCATAGAATTTGTATTTATTATTACTTTTGTAAGTTATTTTTGTGACCATTTTGAGTTTTTCTTTCATTGACTGAAGGGTACCAACAATTTTGTCCACGTGTGTGAAAACTGATTTTTATTACAAGAAAAAATGATTCAATGTAAATCACACTTAATAAATGATTAATGTCCTAATATTTTCTATTGCAGGCCAAAGATGTTGTCACAAAATCTGAGGAAAAGGTCAACATTTTGACTCAAGATCTAAAGTTTCTTGATACTATTCAAGCAGTAATGATCCATACACAGGTTCAAATTAAGACAGAGGTATTAAACTCTGAGGCACATCTACAACTCTTACTGTCTGATTAAATACACAAAATAGTTTGTATCTACCTGAAATGTCTTTATGATGTGTCTTAACACTAGTCAGCAAAGAGCAACGGCCACAAGAAAAGGATTGATGACCTCCTTGCAGAGTTAGAGGGATTGATAAAGACCTCTTCTGGACCTTGTCCAGAAATGAAGGTAAATCTATGCCTAGTAAACAAATGAATGGATTAATTCCAGTCTTTAAAACAAAATCTTGTCTTCTAGGCATTAGAACCTGAAAATATATTCACCATTATGTCTGCCATAATGGAAGAGCTTAAGAAAAGGTGTCTGTACCTGGAGTGTTTTTTGGTAAGATATCAAGACAAGGCGTATTTATTTATATTGCTCTCTTTTATATGGAAATGCGTATTTTGGCATTTCCAGGAATGTTGAAACTTCACATTTATGTGCATGTTACAATTGCAAATACACCCCTGAGAAAACATGAATGTTAATATATCGATGAATGTGTTTGTGAGTAGGTTTTTCATTCCACCTATATTTAATATAGGCTATTCAGCCATAGACAATGAGCTCTGTCCATGTTTAGATCATCCTCTTTATGTCCAGGATCCAACTATGGCTGTTCAGATATCAGATGCACCTCTTCAAGGGCCATTTGCTTTGGCTGCCCGCCCAAAATCTCGTAGCAGGAAGAGAGGAGTACCACCACTGAAGAAGATAGCCAAAACCAGACAAGTCACTTGAGGGTCTCTTTTACGGATGACGAAGTGGCTGACATGGTTAAGGAGCTGCTGAGGTGAGAGAGACATAAGGAGGTGTGAGGTATGTGGATGTATAGAGATATGTGTAATGGGAACAATTATAATGGGAAAATTAATGTGATAATTAAAAAATCTTAATGTCAACATAAAATGTCCAGTTGCATTTAAAGATCCAGTTCCTTAATTTGTATCAGCTAACTGTATCATAAACATTAAATTAATATTTATGTTTTCAGCATATCCAGACCTATTTGTACTAAAACAATTCTTACTGATTCTGCAACCAGAGGTGCAGTTAATGGTGAGCATTGCTGAAAAAAGTCTGTCTTAGGATATATAATACATTTATTATTTTATTATTGTGCATTTGCATTTAGTTTTTGTGACAAATAACAATTTTACCTGGAAATTACAGTATTAGAAATAGAAAAATGGTAAGTAATAACTTAACTGCACATTTCAGAGGAGTTCCCCTCCCCTGAGCCATCAAGACAAAATACAGGAAAAGGCATGATCGAGAGCAGACTGGAAAGAACAGGCAGAAGATCAGTTGAGTCCAGTAGTGCACAGAGGTGAGTACGTTTCAGAGAAATGTATTAGTAAAAAATGCGGTGTATGCTTTGACATTTACATTTACAGCATTTATCAGACGCCCTTATCCAGAGCGACTTACAATCAGTAGTTACAGTGACAGTCCCCCCTGAAGACACTCAGGGTTAAGTGTCTTGCTCAGGAACACAATGGTAGTAAGCGGGAACCTGAGTCTTCTGGTTCATAGGCGAATGTGTTACCCACTAGGCTACTACCACCCTTCTGTGCTTTGAATATACTAAATAAACATATAAAAATTACTCTACAACAAAAATCAGCTCAGAATTCTTCCTTGTTTGTTATGGTGATGGACAGGCAGAGAGATGAAATTAGACAGGTGTGTTTGTATGATGTATGATTTTTGCAGATGACATTGTGATCTGCAGTGAGAGTATCTAATCTCATATCTAATAAATATCTACATGTACATGACAATATTTATATATAATTTTATTTTAAGTGACATCAAATGTGACATTTTGCAGTGTAAGGAGATTTTCCAAACCAACTCGATTTGACAAAAAGTTCCAAGTGTTTGGACCCAAACCAGAGGAGCAGAGCCCGTAAGTTTATTGGTTTTATTCATGCAGTTTTTACAATCTTTCTTACCTAATGGCCATGTAGGCTAAATATGTCCATATTAATTTCTCAGCACTACCTTCAAAGGCCTAATCAGCAGCATCCTGTGGAAATCCAATGATGTTCTTCTCCTGATTGCTGAGGTTCGATTTTTGTGGTTTCTGTCCAGAGTGAAGTTACCCTTAAAGGCTAACAATTTTTTTTCTAAAATGCTTCTTGAATGTTTGTTATGCTTTGATGCCATGATTTGAGTGGATTATTTCTTTGTTAAAGGAATTTTACAAGAAGAAAGAACGGCGAGCAGTGTCCCGACCACAACATTTACAGGAAACCTTCAGTCAATGTGCTGAAGAAATTAACAAGAGGCTTCTGAATTATCAAAGGCAGACAGAAAATTATCACAACAACTGCTTGCAAGGTCAGTGTGTTTGTTATGCATATCTAATATACATGCAGTAATGCATATCTAATATACATGCATTAAATTAAATATATACAACTGAGGGACCAAAGTTTATTTATTTATTTAAAAAAAAAAATCATGAACCACATTAGTCAGGTTCTAGCTACAATTTTCTGTACTCAGCACACTGTAGAAGATTGGTGTTTGTGTATTTTGTCAGAGTTCAGGAAACAGTTGAGGAACAGCGAGGATCTGATTTCTAAAGTACCAGTGATGCTCATCTCTCAGCTGGTCCAGGAACTCCAGCACCGTCTCAACAAAGATGTTGATGTCCTCCGCCAGAGACTTGATTTCACATTAGAGGAGAGTGACAAGAGGAAGGTAAGAAGGCAATGAAAAACAATAAAAGACCAGTCCAGTTGCCATGGATGCTGCTACACTCCTACTAAGACACCAGCAGAATCAAGTATGATTGACGACAAATCAGGTCTGGTCAGCTGTGGTTCTGTGTTCAAAATGGGGTAGGGGATCTAGCTCAAAAATTTGGACAGCACTAGGTGTAACAATTGGAGACGTACCAAATCAAATGTATAGGGAGTGCCGGTACAATAGGCCAAAGTTGCTACCACACATTAACAGATTTTGCCTGAAAACATAATTAGTGTGCTAAAATCATGCATAGTGACAGTACATATATCCTGTGTCTGGCCGCATAAAAGAAAAACACAGCAAGCTCCTGACTGTCCGGCTAAGTCACCCAGCCTGTGAGAAGGAGCTGCATGAGCTGCAGGAAGCTGAAGCACAGAGACAGATGGAAGAAAGCAGTGCTATCTGTAGCAACACACTGGAACTGCAGGTCAGACCTTCCAACTTCAAATTCAAACATTTGTTTTCATTAAGCTTGTGTAAGTGATTTTAGTGTTTACTCATTTGTTTCGGATTTGTACATTCCTAGACCAGCCTTTGTCCCAGTCTCCACAGGCAATGGTTAAACGTCTGTTTAAACTTTTCCATAAAAATGAATCCACTGTAATTCTAGTCTTTTTGATTGCAGGCCTGCGTTAAGCAGCATGGAGACGATTTTGTAACATCCCTTGTCTTGCTAACAGAGAGACTGCTTTTCCAGATGGACAACCTCCTCACTATCGATGAGGTTCAAGTGGGACGTATGTCACCACTTCATTTCAAATCAAAGCATCCATTGTATGCAGACATCATTAAGTTATGCTGAGTTAGAATAGGCAGATTGAAAAAACAACATTTAAAAATAATATTTGTATAATAACATTTTTTATTAATGTGTAATGTGTATTAGTTAAATAAAGGTTGAATAATTAACTCTATTTTGTCTGATGCAGAGTCAGAAGAGAAGAGGGAAGATATTACTTCACTCCTTCATGAAAAACAGTCAGACAGCCAGAAAAGAAATCAATCAAGAGAGGTGGCCGGTAATGTTTCACTGGAAGCCTTAAAGTTATATTGCAGAGCCAATCCATTTTACATTTTTTAAATCTATGAGGCTATGTATTTAAATCTAATAAAATGCAATACCTAATGATTACCACTGACAAATGTGTCACACTGTGTCACAATGGTTGTTACAGAACATGGCCTGGAGTTGCCTTCTTTGTGGCCAGCGAATGTGCATCAGTGGAACAACCATGTAGGGAGACAGCATCCATCACCACAGCTAAAATGACACTAGGGCACATGAGAGCAGTGGAAGCACGGGACACAGCATACCAGGTAGAATAACCTGCATCTTTACAAATTATTCAGTTCGATATAATACCTTCAGTGCAAAAAAAATAAACTACAGTGGGTTGCATAGTATTCGGCGCCCTTGAACTTTTTCACATATTGTCACATTACAGCCACACACATGAATCTATTTTATTGGAATTCCACGTGAAAGACAAAGTGGTGTACACTTGAGAAGTGGAACAAAAATCATACATGATTGCAAATAAATACATTTTTCACAAATAAATAACTGGAAAGTGGGGAATTTATTCAGCCCCCTTTGGTCTGAGTGCAGTCAGTTGCCCATAGACATTGCCTGATGAGTGCTAATGACTAAATAGAGTGCACCTGTGTGTAATCTAATGTCATTACAAATACAGCTGCTCTGTGACGGCCTCAGAGGTTGTTTAAGAGAATATTGGGATTAACAACACCATGAAGTCCAAAGAACACACCAGACAGGTCAGGGATAAAGTTATTGAGAAATTTAAAGCAGGCTTAGGCTACAAAAAGATCTCCCAAGCCTTGAACATCCCACGGAGCACTGTTTAAGTGATTAAGAAATGGAAGGAGTATGACACAAATGTAAACCTGCTAAGACAAGGCCGTCCACCTAAACTCACAGGCCGAACAAGGACAGGGCTGATCAGAAATGCAACCAAGAGGCCCATGGTGACTCTGAACGAGCTGAACAGATCTACAGCTCAGGTGGGGGAACCTGTCCCTAGGACAACTATTAGTCATGTACTGCACAGAGTTGGCCTTTATGGAAGAGTAGCAAGAAGAAACCCATTGTTAAAAGAAAACCATAAGAAGTCCCATTTGCAGTTTGCCACAAGCCATGTGGGGGACAGAGCAAACATGTGGAAGAAGGTGCTCTGGTCAGATAAGATCGAGAATCTGTGGCAGGATCTGAAAACTGCTGTTCACAAACACTGTCCATCTAATCTGACTGAGCTGGAGCTGTTTTGTAAAGAGAATGGGCAAGAATTTCAGTCTCTAGATGTGCAAAGCTGGTAGAGACATACCCTAAAAGACTGACAGATGTAATTGCAGCAAAAGGTGGTTCTACAAAGTATTGACTCAGGGGGCTGAATAATTACGCACACCCCACTTTTCACTTAATTATTTGTAAAAATGGTTTGAATTATGTATGATTTTTGTTCCTCCAAAGTGTACACCACTTTGTATTGGTCTTTCACATGGAATTCTAATAAAATAGATTCATGTTTATGGCTGTAATGTGACAAAATGTGGAAAAGTTAAAGGGGGCTGAATACTTTTGCAACCCACTGTATAATATATATTTTATACTTCTCACAGAACACTCTGTAATTACAACTATTAAGTCCTAAAATCGTACACTTGGAACAAATGTTACTGAGATTCCTTGGTGGTGAAAAGGTCTATGTCTGTGGCTCAGAATTTTATGTACAGGTACAGTGAGGAGTTGGCACAGGTGACAGCAGATAATGAAACTCATAAAGCAGAAGCTCTGGACTGGCAGGAGCACTGGAGCAACCAACTGAAGACCCTCACCAGGCTCAACTCAGAGTAACCAGAATAACAACATCCGTTTGAATCAGTAATACCATATACTCTTGGCATTTTTTTTAATATGCATGAAATGGATTACATGTCTTCCTGTAAAAATTAAGCAAAACTGGGATTAGTCTTGTAATGTTTCATGTGTTTTATTCTTGTTATATTTGTAATCGTTATTTATTGTTGTATAGTTGGTTGTTTTGTTTGCTGGGAGATTCAATATTTGTAACTACAGTACAGTTACACTAGTTGATGTATGAATGATGCATTGTGCCTGGGACTGAAAAAATAAATAAAAAAATAAAAGTATGTCTGCTCAAACGTTGTCTTTTGTCACACGCAACGGATGAGGCACAAGGTCCAAGTGCAGGGCAGTGGTGGCCTGGAGGGTAAGGAAACAGTCCTCTAACCGGCAGGTTGCTGGTTCGAATCCCGAGCCACCAAGGTTAAATGGGTTAAATGCAGAGGACTCATTTCATTGTGTGCACTGTGTGCTGTGTGTCACAATGACAATCACTTCACTTTCACCTTTTCACTTAACTGAGATTCATACCTGCAACGTTGAGGTTCTCCTGGTCATGGGATGTGATTGTTTCTTCAAAGGTAGGTACCATTTGGGGAGATACCAAGATGAGATCCTCAGACCCATCGTGAGACCATATGCTGGTGCGGTTGGCCCTGCCCCCCCCCAACTCAAGACAATGCTCATGTGGCTGGAGTGTGTCAGCAGTTCCTGCAAGATGAAGGCATTGATGCTATGGACTGGCCCGCCCGTTCCCTGAGATCTGAACCCAATTGAGCACATCTGGGACATCATGTATCGCTCCATCCGCTAAAGCCATGTTGCACCAGAGACTGTCCAGGAGTTGGCGGATGCTTTAGTCCAGGTCTGGGCGGAGAGCCCTCAGGAGACCATTTGCCACCTCATCAGGAGCATGGCCAGGCTTTGTAGTGAGGTCATCCAAGCATGTGGAGATCACACACTACTGATTTTTACATGTTTTAGTCATTCCTGCCATCTCTCAACATTCACAATCAGGATTACTAAATAAAAATCCTGGAGCACTTCCAACAGCCATCCCCAGAACATTTGTCCCTAACGAAAGGCTCATCTTTCTAGGCTGTGATCTTGAAGTTTGGGGCATTGTCCTCCCCTAACGGGAGAGCAGGTAAAGTCACCAACCAGTCTGGGGTACACATGTCCATCCACAGAGGGATATAGTTATACAACTATAACTGTGTTAGATATTATTGATTCACCAGTTTTCAGGTAAAGGATGACCTGAGAGTTGTCTACCTGCTGTCTGAGAGCAGTCTAAGTAGGAAGATCAAAGAATTACTCTTTTAGTCTGTACGCTTGTTGCTCTTTAACTTCACTTAGAAACGCTACAAACTGCATTTCTCTCAGATGATAGAATGGCACAAACAACTGGGCATTCCTTTCAACTGCATCTTCTATGTGAAAAGCTATCAATCACAAAGAGGAATCACTGAACCTCGAGATGGACTGCCTTATTCTTGCGGCTTTGACACAAGCATTTTTTAATGGTAATTCAATCAATTGGAAGGGTGTGATTTAATTGTTATGTGACAAGTTACTTATGTCTTACACTTCATTAGTGTAGTCAAGTTCATGACTGAGTTCACGAAAATGCCGGAGATTCCGAAGGGGCGGAAATCTCCGGCATTCATGTGCCGTCAGGCTTGGCCACCGGTGTTGAGCCCAGCTGCAGTCAATCCTGACAGGTATTTTGAAAGGCCTATTTACATTAATTTAGCACTTGAGGAATTCTAATCTAATATGCATATATTATAACAAGGCAGTAAATAAGAATAAGAATGTATGTTATCACCCTGTTGAGAACAATTGTGAATGGTATGCAAAGAAAATACATTATTTAAGATTATAATACCATTTATGAATAATAATCCAGAATGTGAATAATTGTCTATCTAAATAATGCGAGTCTGTTCTAGTCAGGGTCATGGGTAATTCTGAAGAGCTCAGTGAATTCCAACATGCTACTGTCATAAGACACCACCTTTGGAATAAAGTGAAAGCATAAAGTGATTATGAAACACAGCACACGGTGGACACAATTGTGTCCTCTGTGAATTGTGTCCTCATAATTTCGCTTTTCCAAAGTCAAAATCTTTCCAGATTTTTACATTCAGTTACCACTGCAGACACTAAGATTGCATTGATTTATCTTTCGTGTAACACACGTCAGCCAGACGATGACAATGAGCATGCACATGTCAAGTCAGTGAGCTGACAGGGGAAGTAAGCGCAGAGGTGGGACATAATGGGGACAAGGATTTATTAATAACAATAAAGAAACAACGGCACAATGGCTGAACACAGGGAAAAAGGGGAGAACTTAAACCATTCCATAGGTGTGTGGCGATTGCCAGAACTCTACAGACTTTACACATAAACGGTTGCAGGCTCCACTAAAGAGTTCACAAAAGATGGTCAAGTTCACGAAAAGAGTTCACAAAAATGTCGGAGCCGCCGAAGCATGGAACCATGGCGCCTCTTATCCATAGTCTGGATTGGCCACAGGTGGTGTGGCCCTGCTGTGTCCTCCCACTGGCGGAGCCGGACCCTCTGGCTGGCTCCCCGATGTGGTCCCACATGGTGGCCTCGGTCCCTCTAACCGGCACACAGAAACAAACAGGACCGACCCTTCCAGGTATGTGCGGACCCTGTCTCCGCATGTGCCCTATGATGCTTCTAGCTTCATTCCCTGCCCCGCACAGGGACAGGAAACCCTCTGGCAACCGTTTACGGCTCCCCTGTCTGGTGCCTTCTGGGCACATGCCCCTCTCGCTGCACGTCCCTGCTGGCAGTGCGACCAGTTTCCCTCCCTGCACCGCACAGGGAGGTGTGCTCTGTGGCGCTCTGCCCCTCTGGAGGCTGACCCAGGCCCATGCCTGGCCTGCCCTCCTCACCGGCTACCGGAGGACCCAGCTCCATCGCTTCATCACCCACCCTCCCCTCAGGAGATGCCCCCAACCTGAACTGCACCCCCCAAAACAACAAGATTATGAGCAGGGCTGAACAGATGCATACGCATATGAAATCTCCATTTAGGCATCATCTGTACACAACTCACATCTATGTACTATGTACATTCTACAGGTCCAAAACACTCAGATTGTCAGGAATACACTTTTATATGCACCTTTGTTTGTATAGTCATGAAAAAACAAATGCCATTTTTGCAAGTGGACATTGTTACGTTCACTTTCTTCTTACTAAAAATCCTCAACCAGAGTTGTGCAGGATTGTCTGTAGAGGAACAGGCAGTCTGTTCCTTTTATACAGTATATAGATTTTATATACAGATTTTAGAAGTATTAGTACATAGTGAGAGTAAAACTTTTCATTATGTGTCAGCATTTCTTCAAGGTGTTAGTGTTTGTTAAAAAATCTATAGTAAAACATAGTTGGTGAAATCACAAAGAAAATATCACGTTTTTTCAGTACATCATAGCATCATACCATCAGATGTGAAAAGTTGTTTTGAAATAGCTGTAGTGTCACCTTAACACAGCACCCCCCCCCCCCCCCACTCCCCCCAATCCAGCCCACACCCGAAGTGAAAATGAAAGTATGAGTGCTATGCACTGGTGTTAACACTGACTGCATTAGCTGCAAACCCACCCACGAGCAGCTCTTTAATCTCCCTTCAGAGAGGTAAGGCAGCCACTTTCAAAGCTATGGCTTTACACAACTCACTCTACGAATTCAAGGACTTAGACAGAATTACACTACAGCTTGTCTGTTTGGAGCATATTCTGTCAATTCATCTTTATGGATCTGTTGTTTTGAGAGAATACCCGTTCTTAAATGAAGTGAGAGAGAAAGTGAAAGTGTCATGATTCGGTCCGGCAGGGGTTTCATGTTCGTCCTGTGTAATGTGTGGTGTGGTGATGTTCCCCTGTCCTGTTTATTATGTATTAAACCCATGTCCTGTGACATTGTGCGTATGCCTCCTCCTTCCCCGCCATGTCCAGCCATCGTGATAGAAGGTGTTAAGCTGAGGACACACCCAAATACCAGGAAAAAGCAAGCTACATGTTGTTTCTGAAAGGCCTTTTGTTTACAACATTGTTGCAAGGAGAGTCATTTCCTTTAGTGCAAATAAATTCAATTGAAGGATTTTATGAACTAATTATTTAATAATCCCTATGAATTAATTATTTAATCCTTGCCCTCAGAGCCATCCACTGGGTCTGCTGTCCTGATTAGACTGCAATGTTTCGTAAGTTTCTACAGTATGGAACAATATTGGATTCACCTTGGGAAATTAATACTCACATACTATGAATATATGGGAAATGAAAACATAATTAATTAATTCAATATTACATCAATTATAAAAACTGGAATAAAAACACCACTAATTAATTATAATTTTCATATAGAACAATTTCACAATTCATCTCATTTGGGCACATTCAGCACATAATGGATTATTTCTATCTGTCAGTCTGACACATCAAAGAAAGGGACTAAAATAAATGACCTTCAAAAAGAGGTCTCAGGAAAGACAACTGTTCACTGAGATCTTTTTTTACTCAAATGTCATTATTAAAAGTGAAAAGTCCTTTTAATCCTGAAGCTGAAAAAAAATACAAAAATTAACTGGGGTTTTCTTTTTTTTTGTTTAAACTATATATGTCTTACAACATAATATAGAATAATATGTCACTTATTTGTTGCATTTGCAGGATGGCAAAGAACATTTGTTGACCTAGGTGAGATTACTATCCAATGCATTAATTACTTTGTACTAATATATACTGCTCAAAAATTTAAGGGAACACTTAAATCACCCATCTGTTCTCAATAAAGACTTAGACTAATAAAAACTAAAATTACAGCAGGACCCAAAGACTAGACAAAAACGAATTAATTAAAACAGACCGGCTAAAACAACTATATGTGCACCGTGTGTTGTGCTTGCTCTGCTTCACAATGACAATCACTTTCACTTTCCCTAATGATTTGAGTTTCAAGTCATCTGAGCAGCTCTGGCTGGTAAACATGAGACTCTAGCCTGATACACGAAGAAGACCAGTTATCAGAGGCCAACGCCTGGTCAAACATTGACTTGGGAGTTGTCTTGTCTCTATTATCACTTTTGTTTGTACCAAAGAAAGTCATGCTTTGTCTGCCTAGAGAATTTAGCACCCCTCCCCTAGAAAAGTAGCTCGACTGAGCTACGTGCAAAGCATTGCAGTTGCTCGGTGATCAGGTGTAAAAATAAGCACAAATGTATATTTTAGTTCCAAAATGCAAGCCTCTGAAAAAAAAAGTGGGTTCATTTTATTTTTTCTGGAAAAACGCCAACAGGACTTCCTGTCTGCGCTGAACACCGTGTTTGGTCGTAATTTTCACGAATGCCCCCTCACTTCTATAGGCCGCTCTCCTCCACTTCCTGCCTCTCTCCTTTTCATGATCATTTAAAGGTACAGACACAGAAACGGCACGCCATGGGGAAATCTCATTGTGTGAGTGGCTCAATGTGGCTGTAATTCTGCACCAAGGCTGAATTTTGGAGAGATGCTTCTGATACAGCCCTATATAAAAGCAAAAAATAAATCCATGTTGAAGACCTTTAAGACCACACAACAAAATATTTCTCCAAAATGGTAACATTTCTGTCTGATCTTGCCTTGTGTACACACAACAGACCTTGGGGCCCAGAATGCTTATTTTCTGCAACCGGTTCCAGAGTTAATTTCTCTGTGTGGATGGCAAAATGGCTTTTTTTTTGAAAACACAGACGTATTGGTATTGCTGTTAGGTAACTCATCAGGGGTGCCACGCGAACCGGGACCAGAATGAGAGAGTCGTGTAGGAGGAGACGATAGACCTCGGTGCGGCGGGACGCACGGAGGCAGGTAAGCTCCTCCGCGTTACTCTGCGAACGCGGGCGGCGCGAGCCGCAACACCACGCTGATGTTGTCGTTCGCGTCTAAGGTAAAAAGGACAGGACAGGACAGAACAGGGCGACAGGACGGAGATCAGGTGTCGGGGTTACAGAAAACTGGAACGGGCTTACTTGGTTCGAGGAGTGCGGAGCCGGGTCTGACGACGGGGCTGGACAGGACAGGACAGAACAGGGCGACAGGACGGAGATCAGGTATCAGGGTTACAGGGAAACTGGAACGGGCTTATTTGGTTCGAGGAGTGCGGAGCCGGGTCTGACAACGAGTGCCAATCAATGACCGAGCAGCCGGCAGCTGCTCTCTCGTCAATTTATAGGGCACACGTTACCTCGTTTCCGTGTTGCTCCTAGTCACATGATTGAGTCATGTGACAGTACCCCCCCCTCCAGGGCCGACCCCCGACGGCCCCGAAGTGGAGGCGGTACGCTGCCGGTACTCAGTCACCAGAGAGGGGTCCAGGACGAAACGACTAGGGATCCAGGAACGTTCCTCAGGTCCATATCCGGTCCAATGCACCAGATACTGGACCCCCCGACCCCTGCGCCGAGAGGCAATAATGCGTTCCACAGAATATGCCGGTCCCCCGTCGACGATGCGTGGCGGTGGTGGATCCGGAGCCGGAGGATGAAGGGAGGAACGGACAAAGGGTTTGAGTTTGCTGACATGGAAGACAGGATGGACGCGGATGGCAGGAGGGAGTTGGAGACGGTATGTGAGGGGGTTGATCCGACTGAGGATCCGGAATGGTCCGATGTATCGAGGGGACAGTTTGTGTGACTCAGTCCTGAGACGTAGGTCTTTGGTGGACAGCCACACCCTCTGTCCCACTCGGAAATGTAGTCGACGAGGATGCCGGCGATCGTGCTGGGTGGACATCCTTCGGGAGGCATCCAGGAGGGCAGACCTCGCAGATCTCCAGGCCTTTCGGCAACCCCGAATTAACTGACGGACTGAGGGGACCCCGCCTGCGGGCACCTGGTGAGAGAAGATGGTGGGTTGATATCCATGACAGATTTCAAAGGGGCTATGACCGGTGGCGGAGGAGACTTGCAGGTTGTTGGCCAGCTCCGCCCAAAGGAGAAAGCCTGGCCAGGTGTGTTGATGTTCCGATGCGAAACACCTCAGGTATCGTCCCAGCTGTTGGTTGGCCCTCTCCACCTGGCCGTTGGTCTGGGATGGTAGCCAGAGGAGAGGCTGCAGGTTGATCCAATAAGGCGACAGAACGCCTTCCACACAGCTGAGACGAATTGGGGTCCCCGATCGGAGACGATGTCTTGGGGGAACCCATGAAGGCGGACCACATGTTGGAGCACGAGGTCAGCGGTTGTGGCAGAGGATGGTAGGCCGGGCAGGGCGACCAAGTGGACCGCCTTGGAGAAGCGATCCACTATGGTCAGGATGGCGGTCATACCATTGGCTTCTGGGAGACCGGTGACGAAGTCCAAGGCGAGGTGGGTCCAGGGGACGAGGAATGGGAAGAGGACGTAGGGGCCCAGCAGTCGGAGTGTTTGGCCCGGGCACAGACGTCACAGGCATCCACGTATGCCTGTACGTCCCGCCGTACTGAGGGCCACCAGAACGCCCGGCGAATAAAAGAGAGGGTTCGTTGGTCCTGGATGGCCGGAGAGCACGGAGGAATGGCCCCACTGCAGTACATCGGGCCGGCAGGTCTTTGGGACATAGAGGCACCCGGGCGGTGTGTTGGTCGGGCCCGGGTCAGACGCTTGGGCGGCCCGGACCTTGGTCTCCAGTGACCACCGGAGAGGTCCCAGGATGCGGTGAGGAGGAAGGATGGGCTCGGGGTCAGGTGGTTCTGAGTCTGGGGCGTGTTGACGTGACAGGGCGTCGGCTTTCTGGTTTTTGGAGCCGGGACGGTAGGAGAGTTGGAAATCGAACTGTTCAAAGAATAGTGCCCACCTCGCCTGGCGGGGATTGAGCTGTTTGGTGGTTTTGATGGAGATCAGATTCTGATGGTCGGTCCAGACCAGAAACGGGGTGTCACAGCTTTGCAGCCAGTGTCGCCACTCCTCGAGGGCCCACCTGACTGCCAGCAGCTCCCGGTCCCCTACACCGTACCGCCGCTGTGCAGGGGTGAACTTCCGCGAGAAGAAGCAACACGGGCGCAATCTCCTGTCTGGACCGTTGAGAGAGGACGGCGCCAGCACCCACCTCTGACGCGTCCACTTCTACCACAAACGGAAGGGCAGGATCCGGGTGTTGAAGAATGGGGGCGGTGGTGAACTGCCGACACAGGGATTTAAATGCTTGAACGGCCTCCGGGGGTAGGTGGAACGGACGTGACGAAGGTTTGGTGAGAGCAGTTAGGGGTGCTGCGACCGTACTGTAGCCACGGATGAAGCGACGATAGAAATTTGCAAACCCAAGAAACCGTTGCAGTTGCTTCAGCGTCGTGGGTAGGGGCCACGACGCCACTGCTTCTAGCTTCTTGGGCTCCATGGCCACACCCTGGGACGAGATGGTAAAACCCAGGAACGTGGTGGAGCGCTGGTGGAAGGCGCATTTTTCCAGCTTACAGTACAGTCGGTGGGCGAGCAATCTCTTTAGTACTGCCCTCACGTGTTGAATATGGGATTCTAGAGTGGGTGAGTAGATGAGGACGTCGTCCAGGTAGGCATACACCCACCGTCCCAGCATGTCCTGGAGAGTATCATTTATGAACTGCTGGAAGACGGCGGGTGCGTTGCATAGACCGAAGGGAATTACTAGGGATTCGAAATGACCAGTGGGGGTGATGAAGGCGGTCTTCCACTCGTCGCCCTCCCGGATACGAATCAGGTTATAGGCAGACCGGAGATCCAGCTTTGTGAAATATTTGGCTCCCGAGAGGGCGTCCAGGGCGGTGTTGGTGAGGGGTAACGGTGTTCGATTTTTGATGGTGATTTTATTTAGTCCCCGATAGTCCACGCACGGTCGCAGACCGCCATCCTTCTTGGTCACGAAGAAGAACCCTGCCGCGGCCGGGGAGGTCGATGGGCGGATGGTGCCGTTTTGAAGCGCCTCTGCCACAAACCGCTCCATGGCCAATTGCTCTGCCTTTGAGAGGGAGTAGAGATGTCCTTTTGGAGGAGTGGTTCCCGGCAGCAGGTCAATGGCCATGTCGCCTGGTCGATGGGGTGGCAGCTGGGCGGCTTTGGCTGAACTGAAGACGGTGGCTAGGTCGTGGTAACAGGAGGGGATGTTGTCAACACGGGAGGACTCGGTTCTGGGTTCGTGGAGACAGACGAGGAGGGTTGTGGCAGAAGGCAATGGTGATGGCAGTGCGCTCCCCACTCCAACACCATGCCTGACGACCAGGAGAGATGGGGTTCGTGTAGGGACAACCAGGGGAACCCGAGGAGGAGTGGTGAGGTGATAATCTTGGTTACCAGAAATTGGATTTTCTCCACATGGGAGTCCAGCCGGAGTTGTAGAGGAACCGTACGGTGAACGATGGGACCCGAGGAGACCGGAATGACCATCCACAGAGGTGATGGTGAGGGGATGGATGAGTGGTTCCAGAGGAATGTGATTAAGTAGGACGAACGAATGGTCTATGAAGTTTCCAGCCGCCCCGGAATCAACAAAGGCGGTGGTGGAAATGGCTCGCTGGTTCCACTTCAGGACGGCTGGAAGAGTGAGGCGGGAAGTCGGCGTCCTTGGCTGTGGATGAATTGACCCAGCCGACCGTGCCGTACCGATCAGCTGGGACTCCCGTTTCCCGGCCGATGAGGGCAGGCCAGGCGGCGGTGTGAAGGGGAAGCGCAGTATGCACACAAACCCTCCCGAAAGCGTCGCTGTTTTTCTTCGGGCGTGAGGGTCGTCCGTCCCAGCTGCATGGGTTCCCCCCTAGGGTCTGGAGGAGTGACGGTGGGCTGAGGTGGTGATAGAGGCGGTCGGGAAATCCGGTGCAAGGTTGGAGTGGGGGCCGCAGTTTTCGGGAGTGCCAGCAGATGGCGATCAATCCTCATCGCGAGTTGAATGAGGGCTTCGTAGGTTGCTGGCATCTCCCGGCTGACCATCTCCCCCCGAATTCGTGGGGCCAGACCTTCGTAGTAAATCATCCGGAGGGCGTGGTCATCCAGCGGAGTCTTTGCAGCCAGGGTCCGGAACCTGGCGGTGAACTGGCTGACCGATGAGGAACCCTGGCGCAGATGATAAAGCTGCGACGCAACGTCTTCCACGCCGTCCGGGTGACAAAAGGTGTTCCTCAATTCCCCCACGAATTCGGAATACGACAGGGATGCAGAACTGGGTGAGTTTATTCGGGCGGCCGCCCACTCCGCCGCGGGCCCAACGAGCAGGGTAGGAGGAGGGCGATTCGGGACCGGGAGCTGGGGTAGCGGCTAGGTTGTAGCTCGAAAATTAAGGAGAGTGTGGTGAGGAGCGCCTCGCCGCTCCCCTCGGTCCCGTTCCAGCGCTCTGGGAGCGCCAAACTAGGTTCGGGAGCCGCGGGGGGCGAGGGCTCTGCTCAGCGTTCGCCGCTTCGTGCTCTCGGTGCGCGACAGTCACTTCATGTAGACGCTGCCGCAGGAAGCGAACCTCCTGCGACAGACATTCGATCATGTTTTCCTGCCGCGCTACTCGATCACACAAAGCAGCGAAATCTGAGGCGTTTACAGGCTCGGTCATTCTGCACGCGAACCGGGACCAGAATGAGAGAGTCGTGTAGGAGGAGACGATAGACCTCGGTGCGGCGGGACGCACGGAGGCAGGTAAGCTCCTCCCGTTACTCTGCGAACGCGGGCGCGCGAGCCGCAACACCACGCTGATGTTGTCGTTCGCGTCTAAGGTAAAAAGGACAGGACGGACAGACAGAACAGGGCGACAGGACGGAGATCAGGTGTCGGGGTTACAGAAAAACTGGAACGGGCTTACTTGGTTCGAGGAGTGCGGAGCCGGGTCTGACAACGAGTGCCAATCAATGACCGAGCAGCCGGCAGCTGCTCTCTCGTCAATTTATAGGGCACACGTTACCTCGTCTTTTCCGTGTTGCTCCTAGTCACATGATTGAGTCATGTGACAAGGGGAGAGACCGGATTCAGGCAGATTTTAACCTTAGTACCTGAGTTTGAATCACCCCGTTTTGTCATCACACATGTTGGGAGGATTGTAAAAAGTGTGGCCATTTTTTAACTGTATGGTGCATGTTTTAACTGTTTGGTGGCAATGACATATCACTTATACTGACTACACCTCCCACATTGCATTCATTGGCTTAAATTTCTCAATAAACACAACACCATAGGTAACCAGTTTCATTTATTTACCCACTGCTTCAGATTCATTATTCATCCATATTTCTACACAATTCTGGATGCATACCAGTCACATTTACACTGTGGTTTTCCTGGTCCCACAGCACACCCTGGGAGAACAGTGCATTTATAGGCCACTTGGGACAGGGGAGGGTGAAGGGACTGTCCCTGTAACTACTGATTGTAATTCGCTCTGGATAAGGGCGTCTGATAATTCTGTAAATGTAACTGTACATTGCTGCAGTCATCTTTCCCTCTATCCTGACTACTCTCCCAGTTCCTGCAGCTGAAAAACATCCACATGCTGCCACCACCATGCTTCATTCTAGGGATGGTATTGGCCTGGTGATGAGCGGTGCCTGGTTTCCTCCAAATGTGATGCCTGACATTTTTTTTTATCTAGATTAATCTCACTGTAATCTTGGAATCTAGACTAAAATGGCTCATTTGAATTCTGCCCGGGTTCTGAACGGGTTTCTCAAGCCAGGTGGCGCATTAGACCAGGGGCTCATCTCCTGTTTCCAAAATGCATCACAAACTGCTTGAGAAAGCTGTTCTACTATGATAATTGGTGATGAAAATAAATTATGTTCAATAAGATGTACTTGCCTCGATTGCACTCAAACATAGTAGTTTGACGTCGACTCTTCCCCTGCACTACATCAGTACTTGGCCCGGCATCCTCCGCATTAGCTAACGGATGCTTTGCGTTTAGGTGGTACTTACAAACTCCTACAGTAAACTAAGGTGCACAAGGTGCAAACAATCTTAGTCTTGTCAAGGTTTCCATTGGGAAGCTTCTTAAAAATACATTTTCCCTGAAGCAAACCCGGCAGCTTCTTAGCTGCATCCATGTTACCACGTCACGTTTGATGTGGTAATTTCACAATTCGAAGACTCGTTCTCGCCCCCTACAGTGCAATTCGGCTAGGTATACATCCGCACTAAATATCAAGGTGAAAGTCATCATAGCTTGCATAGTATAGACACAGCTCCCAACCCAACTTTGTGAATAGATTAACGGCGATATTTTTTTTATCGCCCGATAAGAGTCTCACGTTAACGCAGCACGTTAACGCCGATAACGGCCCACCACTAAAAAAACATAAAAAGTTTTCATAATAGGGGACATTTAAGGATAGGTTTCCATCTGGCCACTCTAACATACAGGCCTTATTGGTGGATTGCTGCAGAGATGCAGTGCTTCTAGAAAATTCTCCTCTGACCATTGGGTTCTTGGTCACCTCCCTGACTTCTCCTCAGACCATACAATTCAGAATTTGGTACGTTTGTGGCCAGCTGTGCTTAAAAATGTTTTATGGGGTAGTCTGAACATTGTTTGAACATTTATACCACCTAATGGGCCCCCTCACCTAGTTGAATAAAACAACTTGTGCTGTATTGGATTAATGACTAGTCCTTTTTTACATCATGTAACTAAAAGTAACTAATTAACTTTTACTCAAAGTAAACTCTTAATCAAGTTTTTTTTTCTTTTACTCAAGTATATTTTTCCACCTCTGCGTGCAAGCTATAGAAAATTATGGGTTTTAGAGCTTTAACAAAGCACATGCCGCATTCGGCCTAAAATCACCTCATTCCCTCCGCCGTGCATCCCTGGTGCATTAGTGGCCTCGAACACGTCACACATCCATCAAGGCAGATTCATCTTAAGTGCAATATGTCTATATCTACCCACCCTGTACATATGTAAAATCTTACAAATATATATTTTATGTATATACTGACATAATTTTTATTTTTACAACTCACATTCACTGTTTTGTTTAGCTATTCTAGGAATATTTATTGCTTATTTCTACAAGTGAAATGAAATATTATAGAGTTGACATAGTGTCTATGAATTTTGCTGCTCTTATCTTGTGGGACTTGTGGGACTAATGAAGGAACATCTTATCTTATCTTAACACATGTAACAACAACGTGTTCTGGCAGTTTAACACACCACGGAGGAGAACTAGACTCTACATAAGACGCAAGATCAGGGAGTTACAGCATCACTTACAGGTTTGGAGGAGGGCAGGTTAAAACAGCATTACGTATAGGCACAATGTTTTAGAAACTGAAAACAGTTCTTGTGTGGACGGGCCCTAAGTGTTCCCTTAAACGTTTTGAGAAGTGTGATATAATTTACAAAAACCAGTTTAAAACTGTTGTTTTATTCACTTTGTTACAGCCAATGAACAGCTTGCTGCCTCGTGTAAGTTGTGAAAGAGTAAGCTGTACTATGATCCAGGTCAGTAACTGGGATTCTGATTCTGATTGTTCTGTTCCACAGTATATGATGCAGACTGGAGGCAAATCAACCCCCTGTAACTCCAATTCCTACAACACTCATTCACCCAAAACACTTACAAAATTTAATTACAGCTTTATTCTGAAAATCTGTCTATTCATTTCTTTGATAGTGGAAGTGAAAAGATGAAGGAGGATTTGAGGAATCTCGTAATAAGTAACCAGAAGTGAAACAACTTAGGATTCTCCTCCATGGACCTGTTGGTGCAGGGAAGTCCAGCTTCATCAATGCCATAGATAGCATCTTTCAGGGGCGGATGGCCTGTGCTTCATTGGCAGAGGCAGCAACAGCAGGGACAAGTTTCACTAAAGTAGTAAGTGTCATTCTTAAATTCTGTTCTATAATACACAAACAGAAAGAAACAATGGAGTCCCTTAAACCATTTTGTTGTCAGAACTGAAATGCAAAACTCCTGTTATATATTGGGACAAATGATATATTGTTTGTTTTTGTGACAAAATGAAACGGTCCATCCAATACGACCCCATCCATCTATCAGCTTATCTCTAGTTCAGGATTGGCAGAAACTAACCCATGACAAGATGCCTGGTCAAAAAAAAAAAACTTTTGTTTTTTCTTCATTTTTCAGTTCAAAACCTACAAATAAGAAATAAACAGTATGGTTCGTACCTGCCCTTTGTCATCAGTGACATCATGGGTCTGCAGCCATGTGAATCAGAGGGGGCTCACCAAGATGATCTCATCCAAGCTTTAGAGGCAGATTAATGGACGGTTACAAGGTACTGTGTAAACACACACAAAGGCACAAACAAACACAACTCAAGCTAACCACACTTTTGTATTCTATCATTCAGTTCAATCCCATTTCTCCACTGTCAGAGAGCGATCAAGGCTATAAACCCAATCCCAGTAACAGTGATAAAACCCACTGCTTGGTGAGCATCATACCAGCCAGCAAAATCTCTCTCATGGATAACAAAATAATTGAGAAAATGAGGAAAATCCGAGAAAAGGCCAGTGACATGGGTGAGGATTTTAAACTTACATTTCAAGTGCAGTTACACAGACAATGTTATGAGGACATTAGAATGAATGACTGTTCTTCTAAATGTTGCCTTGTTCAGAATGAGTATTTATTACACAAGATAAACTAAGTTACAAATATGTTCTTAAAATTCTTGTTATAGTTACTTTGCCTATTGCTCCTTAGGAATCCCTCAAGTAGTG
>NW_021629906.1:0-51787 GCF_900700375.1 Denticeps clupeoides
AATTTCCCAATTGCACAGCCTTAAGTGCGTGCATATCATGAATGCTGGGTCTTGTTTGTTTGAGAATCTATTGCACCTACAGGTAACTTGTAGGTGCAATACATTGTATGTTCGTGGGCCTTTGCAGCCTGCGCAAAGTATGGCCCTTCACACATTTACAGTCTGAACTTTGCATGATCTCATTGAAAGGGCATATACTCACATGCATACCTGCAGGAAACTCTGGCTTGGGAGGGTTGGAAAGAACCAAGATAATTTGTTAGGCCTTGCTAGTCTTATGGGGAGGTTTGAAATGCTCCAAAGAAGACCCGATTGACACAGCGGGGCGTACAATGCTTAAACTGTTTATGACCTTTGAGGAGACAAGGTCTGTCCTTGAGGCCTCCCTTAGCTGGTGCACCCCTTAACTTACTTCACATGGATCTGGGGAGTGAACATGAAAGGTTAAGCACACGCACAATTGCCACAGTCTTTTGGGTCTTCTTGATGGTTATGATATGACCAAAGATAAGAAAATTGTATAAGAACGAACGCCCCAATGTGCTGCAGGGCTTATCAGTCAACTGGCTGGCTGTTTTGTTGCATATTGCAATAAACAATTGTCTATAATAGTTTTCTGGTTTAATGTATTAATCGAATCCTCCACCACAGTAGCATCTCTGTACAGGCTGATCCGGAGGGCCAGCTCTATTCTATGATGCCCTCTGGACCCATTGGAGGTGGTGAGTAACAGGAGAATGTGGCTAAGCTGTCATCCCTGCTTGACAACATCTGCCACCCCATGCAGGAGACCCTGACAGGACTGAGCAGGTCCTTTTGTAGCAGGCTGTGGCCCCCACGATTTGGGACAGAGATTCAGAAGGTCTTTCCTGTCAACCACTGTCAGGCTCTACAACTGACCACACAATTATAGATGAATAAAAAAAAAAACACACACACATTCAATACACCATCTCCTCTTTCTCTTAAGTGTAATATGTGTATATTTACCCACTGTACATATGTAAAATCTCACAAATTTATATTAATGCATTTTATGTATATACTGCCTTTTTTTTTTTTACACAACTCACATTCTTTTTTTTCTGACTATTTATTTGCTTACTTGTACAGTGAATCTTTTATTATACAGTCGGCATAGTGTCTGTGCTTTTTGCTGCTCATCATGCACAGTCCACTTCCTTCCTTTCCCACTTTACCCACTAATAAAGGCACATCTTATCTTATATTTTAGACTTATTTGGCAAGAATAAATGTGTGTTCAAGCATTCATATTGGCCAAATAAGGCTAAAGTGTGAGGCTACAGATGATTGTAAATTAAGAGCCAAACTTCCAAATCACTATCAAGAAAACAATCAATTTGATTATTGATGTATCATGATGCAGCCCATAAATGAAAGTGAAGCGATTGTCATTGTGAAACGGCACAGCACACGGTGCACACAACAAAATGTGTCCTCTGCTTTTAACAGTCATCCTTAGTGAGCAGTGGGCAGCCATGACAGGCCCGTGGGGAGCAGTGTGTGGGGACGGTGCTTTGCTCAGTGGCACCTTGGCAGTTAAGGATTTTAAACGTTCAGAGTATGGGTCTGTTTCCTTACCCACTAATCCACCACTGCACCTACCACAAGATTTTTACATTACGTTTTCCAATACAAGAATCAAGGTCTAGTTCACCCAAGTGGGCACTTTGATTTATAAGCAGAAGAAAACCTAATCTGTTGTAATTCAGACCACACTGAATGCAGACCATTTTCTGCTCATTAGAGCAAATCCAAAGCCGCTTTCAGAAGGAAAGCAGAACAGGCGTGGTTTTCTAAACTCCCGGTAAGATGATAATGTTGTGTTGTAGACCTGTCTGACACTCAAGACAGCTTTTCCTCCATTCCTGCTTTGTGTACGTTTTGAAGGGGCAGACCCAACTCTAGCCTACAGCACATGACCACCAAGTGGCACGCTGCTCAGTGCAAAATGCCTACCTGGAGACGCGCTTATTCACTATTCCATTCTCCAAATAACTGTTGTGAAAGAACTTCTTAGTCAGATCCAAACTAAAAAGTTAGCATGCATGACTTTGGATGCTGGAAGGAAATCTTACATCTCATTTTCTGTTATTGGTTAAACATTTCAACATGTGTCACTGAACAATTTGTCTTACATGCATATTTGGTTGACATGTCTTTTCAGATTTGGGTCCAGACTTTATTCTCCAAAAACAGGCATTCTTCTCAATAATGAGCTTTCTGATTTCTGTGGAAAAGTGGACCAAATTCAGGCTGGTAATCCGCATTATTGTCTAGTCCTATTTCAAAATTCTTTAAATAATTAAAATGATTTTACACAGATATTTGTTTTCTTGTGTTCCATTCTGCTTTGAATAACTATAGTTTCTGCACACTAACCCTCCTTTGAATTCCACACAGTTACTATTTCTTCCCCACTCAATCTACGGATTCGGATCTACTGTATTTTGGATCCTTGGACTCTGTGTTGATAAACTAGACATTTTAGGGCATCCCCTATTGATACCCCTTTAATCCTCGTTGGAGGTTTCAATCATCCATAAAACATTCTTCCTCTCCTCCACTCCAACAACTGGTCTAAAACACATATCTTAGACCTAGTTTTCAGTCACCCATCTTCAACTACAGACCACTACACTTCACATCTCTGTCCACTTCTTTCTCTTCTTCTGACAGACCCTCTCATCTCATATTCGCTTTATTCATCTATTGATTTTCTTTGACCTCTATCCAAACCTCAAGAGGCTTGGGCTCCTTGTCTCTTAAATGCCCTATGAAGCAATCATAGGGTTCTGCAAGCAGCAGAAAGATAAATGCAGGAAAATCACAATTACAGTCAGGTGTCAACATATCGTGATCTTAAAATTATTTGAAGTAACTTTTACAAAAAAAAATTGACAAATCAAGGCAAATTACACCATTTTTTAAAATCACAATCGCTATTTATTTACCACTGACCCACCTGTACTACATACCCAAAGTGAAATGATTGTCACATGTGATACACAGCAGCACAGCACATGGTGCACACAGTGAAATTTGTCCTCTGCATTTAACCCATCACCCTGAGTGAGCAGTGGGCAGCCATGACCGGCGCCCGGGGAGCAGTGTGTGGGGACGGTGCTTTGCTCAGTGGCACCTCAGTGGTACCTTGGCGGATCGGGATTCGAACCAGCAACCTTCTGATTACGGGGCCTCTTCCTTAACCACTAGGCCACCACTGCCCCTAGGATTCCTCTTTATCATTGGAATACTTTTCTGTCCTAAATTCAGATGAGATCCTACAACTCATCACTCCATCTAGCCTAACCACCTGTTCATTGGATCCAATTCCTTACACAATGATTTAGTCTATTTCTTATGACACATCCTCCCATTTATCACATCCATCATTAATAATTCCATAACATGTGGTCTTGTCCCACCAGCCTTCATAAAAAGGCTGCAGCACAACTTATTTTCAACCTTCACAAATTCTACCACACTACTCTATTACTATGTTCTCTCCATATATTCCTGTAGCTGCTTACATTAAATTTAAAATGCTGGCCTAAAAATCCAAGAGAGGGTTAGACCCTCCTACCTCAGATCTCTCATCACTCCTCACTCTGCACCACAATGCACCACTCTGATCCTCAACACTACTCCATTGGTACCACCATATCTCAAGGTACTTGGAAAGCATTAATCAAGACTCTTCTCTGTTTTGGCTCCTAGGTGGTGGAATGAAATTTTATTAGATGTTCTAACAGCTGAGTCAAAAAAAGAATCATAGAAACTGTTATGGTTATTTTAAAGCACTTATATAAGTCACTCTGGATAGAGCACCTGCCAAATTCCTTAAATGTAATTTGTTTCTGGACTTCAGGTGAAAGACCCCCTTCCTCCATGAGTCCAGCAATCCTCTTTTCCAGGTCTAAGAAGGATACGATAGTGATTGGGGGATCAGGAGGCAGTATGATTACTACAGCATTGGCCTTGGTTAGTGTCATGATTACAGGACCAATAGGTTAAAGTTGAAAAATGATCAATTCTGCTACCCTTTGTGTTTGTGGAAAATACCCAGATGTAGTTGAACAGGGTAATAAATATGAATGATTATAATCCTAACTGTTTCTTAATACATTTCACTTAACTTTTTGCATTTTAAGTATTACAGATTTTAGAAAAAAAAATTGCTTTGATGTTGATGTTCATTGACTACGTATTTCTGTTTCAGACAATTATGAATCACCTCTGGTTTGGAAAGAGTTTGGAAGAAGCAATATCTGCTCCTGTGGTTTTTGTGGATTCCAAAAATGCATTGAATTTTGAGCCCAATTTTGACATGGTAATGAATGTTTGGGCTCATTGCAGCTTTGAGATTTAAAAGGACAAGTTTACTGGACAACCTGTAATAAAACAAACTAATACACTGCTCAGAAAATAAAGAGAACTCAAAAATAAGCAATCCTAGATTAGAATGATTAAAATATTCTTATTAAATACTTTGTTCTTTACCTACCTGTTCTTTACTGACAAACTTGATTTCTATCGATAATTTGTGTGATTTTTATCAACCAGTGAAGGTCTGGATTTGGAGCTACACTCAAAAAATGTGGAAAAACACACTACAGACTGATCCAACTTTGAGGTGATGTCCTTAAAACAAGTCAAAATGAGGCTCAGGTGCCTGTATGACCTCCCTACAACGCCTGGGCACTCTCCTGATGAGGTGGTGGATCTCCTCCCAGATGTCTTAATAATCCACCTGTTGTCTATTCCATTTACACAACAGCATGTGAAATCAGTGTGAATCAGTGTGTTGTGTTGTTTAAGGGTTCCCTTTATTTTTTGAGCAGTGTATAATGCTAGATTTTACAACAGTCACTAAAAGAAGAACATTTCTTCTCAAGAGAGAATTTCTCATTATGTTTCTGTTCACATTATTGTTCAACTCAGGCTAATGACAGGTTACAGGGTGAAGTGGTGACAATTCTTAACTGATGTACACTCACAAATAACAGGGTTGCTATGAAAAACATTTTACTACTGCAGCCTGTAGTTAATATTGTGTGTAACTTGTCATATAGTCACAGTTATAAGAATCATGCAAGAGGTTTGATTAAAGTGCAGGGTGACTGTTTTGAGGACATTGATTCACGTGTTAAGTGCAATGTTTTTCTACCCTGTGATGCATATTCACAGGTTGTTTGAACCCATTCTCAAACTGATAAATATCATAAATGCTACTTACATTGCCACTCACATACCAACAAGCAGTGTAACATTTCCCAGTGCCTTGCTGGAAGCTGCTTTATTTCAGTAGCATCGAAATATTCTGACATTCAAACAGATGCTCATGCAGGTAGAAGCAAAGGTGCAGCCCTCTACCAGGAGTTCTGTAAGTTTTACTCTGCACATTATAGAATTACATGCAACCGCCTCTCTTGCCAGGTCAGGTGAAATCAGGTCAGGTGTTTGGCCTTACTTCCCATAGGATGAAGGATGAGGGACCGGTGTGATGCAGACTCATTGGGATTGTCACACACTATGCAACTTTGTATAGAATGGTTACCCAAAAATGATCACCATGTATGCCATCTACTATGTTTCATGGATATTTATTTTGTGGCATATGCTTTTTGCTGCAACCTTAATATAAATTCTAAATATTTTACTGAAATTATAATGCAATAATACCTTCTTCTGTTCCACCCAGGAAGTTGTGCAGAACCTTAAAGATCTTGGACACACAGTGGAAGTTCGAAAGACGTTCTTTAATGTAATTAATGGTATATCTAAAGAGGGCAGCTGCATCCACGCTGTATCTGATGCACGGAAACTGGGAAAATCAGCTGGGTACTGATCCAACAAGGCATTTCATACAGAAATGACAAACATGATGGTGAAGCAGAATGGCTTCAGTACTGAAATATGATCTCACAGTGCATATTCCTAGTCTTTACGGGTTAGGTTTATGAAAACCATTTAGAGTCCGGTAATCAAGAAGCATTTTGAACCCTGTGATGTTGCTCCTGTATAACTACATTGCACAGTGCTACTGATGATATTAGCAGCCACTGTATGTAGGATTATGCCTGAGCTCAAAGACTGCCCTAGTATGACAAACCAAAAGATGTAAAGTTATGATGTAGGATTTGTATATATTGAGTGTATTTGTTATTTCAGCATATCACATCAGCTTTTTTTAATTATTTCTTCCAGGTTGGTGTGTTTTAAAACAAATGTATTCTTCATGTGTAATTGTGACACTAATCTGTAAACTGAAAAAGTAAATGAATACATTAATAAAGGAGCTACATAGAGAACATTGACTGCAACTGTAAAGACTTTTTACTACATTTTTAAATGGAAATGTTACACTGCAAAACACCAAGAAAAATAATATAAACTAGCAGGTAAAAAGTGCTTTTTTATTTTAATATACAAGGACACACAATTTAATCAAATACTAAGCTATGAATAGTGACCTACTTTTAGATTACAACTACTACAACCAGCAGTACAGTCAATCAACATAATTATATGTTCAATTGATTCCATCATTTATTCAGAGACAAGTTTATATTTAGCAGTGTTTTAATATTTTTCCATTACTGATTGAATCAACACGAAGGGCTTTTTTTTTCTTGAAAAATATCCAGCAGGTTATGCAGCATGCACATTTTTAAAAGTTACCTTTAAAACTTTACTTTACTTTACACTTTACTTTATTTGGCAGACGCTTTTATCCAAAGCGACTTACAATGGGAAGACACCAGCAATTCTCGTTCGATTTCTATAGAATATCAAGTATACAAACTAAGAGCCCTGATAAGGCTTAGACTTGTCATTGAAGAGCATGCTCGGAGAGTGTTGGGTGCTAGACTAAGAAAAATTATAATGTATTTATACATTTTGTATTTGTTTGTTCGATGTGTATGCATGTGTATGTGTTAAATTTATCTGTAATATTTTTGGAATAAGAGGGTTTTCACCTTCTTCCTAAAAGTGGTGATAGTCTCGGCTAGTCGTGTGGAGGAGGGCAGGTTGTTCCACCAGCCAGGGACAACAACGGAGAACAGACATGATTGGAATCGGAGACCCCGTGAAGAAGGAATTTTAGTCTCCTTTCGTTTGCCAATCTGAGAGAGCGAGTGAGGTAGATGTGTTGATGTAGGAGGTAGTATCTGTAGTGTAGTAGTAGTGTTGATGTAGGAGGGCGCAGTTCCATTTACAGCCCTGTAGGCAAGCATCAAGGATTTGAACTCAATGCGAGCAGCTACCGGGAGCCAGTGGAGGGAGGTAAGGAGAGGTGTAACATGGGTGTATTTTGGCTGATTGAAGATGAGGCGGGCTGCCATATTTTGGACCATCTGGAGTGGTTTTATGGTGACTGCAGAGGCTCCAGCCAGGAGAGAGTTACAGTAGTCAAGAGAACCTCTCCACCAGCACAGGTGGGGACATTTACATTTACAGCATTTATCAGACGCCCTTAACCAGAGTGACTTACAATCAATAGTTACAGGGACAGTCCCCCCCGGAGCAATTTAGGGTTAAGTGTCTTGCTCAGGGACACAATGGTAGTAAGTGGGATTTGAACCTGGGTCTTCTGGTTCATAGGCGAGTGTGTTACCCACTAGGCCACTACCAGCCCATGAAGAAGACTTCCACTATAAAAACAAAAAATCTCATTCATAGATGGAATTTTTGTGCTCCTAGGTAGTTTCACTGACTGAACTCAATACTTTCGACCCTGCTTTTTGCTGGACCACTGCTTATTGGATTTACCCCTGGATTGTGATGCTGACTCCAGTTTTTGTTCCAAACTGGTGAAGATGTGTGTTGTAGGTGATGCGAGTAAACCCGGGGAGCTCCACCTGCAGATGATCTACTGACTAGGTGCAGGTGTTGCCAGCATGGGGGGAGCCAACGAGAGGAACCTAGAGGGGAAGAGAACAAAATCAAAGAAGGTAAAGCTCAGCAATCAAGGCCCACTGTATTAGCCGATGATAGAAAAGAACACTAAAGGGTTAAGGTCTGTATACACAACAACGGGAAGAGCTAAAACAGACATAAACATCAAAATGCTGCAACGGCCACAGCATAGCGATATTTCTTTATCAAGAGTGGAGGACAAAAAAAAAAAAAAACAGTTGGTACCTGCTAAACTTGCGTGAGAAGCAGCTCACTGGATCTACTCAATGTTTACCTACCTGGAGCAGAACCACTCCAGCCCACAAAGCACTTGCATCTACCTCCAACTTAAAAGGAAGGGAAAAAGGACAGACTCACTGACAAAGGGAGTTTTTACACTTTCAAATGCATGCGGACTCTGGTCGGACCAAATAAAGGCAACATTTGGGCTGAAAAGAGAAGACTCCAGTCATGCTGTACAAAAGCTCTTCCAGCTGGCCACAGAAGGAGGGTAGGGGTGAGAGATAAATGCATAGGACTACTTTAGTCAGACAGAGTATTTTCTGCTGTGCAGCAGAGGCTCTCAAGAAACTTTTTTTCTCACCGAGTTGGGTTATTCAAATCTTTATTTTCCATGGCAACAGGTCACCCAGATACTCGTTCAGTCTCTAGTAATCTCACAACTGGATTACTGCAACTCCTTTCTAGCCAGTCTACCTCTGACTGCCATCCAGCCTGTACAACTAATACAAAATGCAGCAGAACCTTCATAAAGACTCTCACAAACTATTCTCTACTTTTAACCACCTCCTGAATCCTCCAACACCCCCCCTCTACTTCTCTGTGAAGAAGGTAGTAAAGTCTTCAGATGAGAGAGAAGGTGGCTGACATAATGAGACTGACGTCAGCGGTACTCCTGCCCCTGGTAAGTCCAAGTGGCTTTTTTACAACATTGTTAAAGCTAGCTCAAGCGTGTCATCACACAGCCTAGCTCAGGGGTAGGGAATCCTGGTCCTGGAGAGCCCATAGACTGTAAAATAGAGCAGCTATCCTACATGTTTTAATGTTTTGCCTGTTTCCACACACATGATTCTAATCAGCAGCCGATTAACAGTTTTTGTCAGTGTGTTCTCCAATAAGCAGAATGGTGTGCTGTATTGTAAAACCATTGTATATTTTTTTAGATGTGAGCTCCTGGCCAGCCGTGTGGAGTCAGGCTAGAGAGTTCCAAAACAGACACCCTTGGTTAGGATGGAGGGAAAGAAAGCTAGAAATGTGCATATGAAATTTAGTTTATGAAGAAAATCTGTGATGTTTTGTGTATATTTAATGAATGATATAAATTATATAAAACTAAATTTGATTATATGTACATAGTATTTTGAAGTTAGAGAGTTTAAAAGTTGAGTAAAGTAAGTTATGCTTGGCAGACATTTGACAGTATAATTTTTGTAGCTCATGGGAGTCATTTAAATAATAGAAAAAATAAAGTTTGATCACTTCATTTTCATCTGTTGTAATGTAATGTGTAAAATGGTTTGTAGTTAATGATTAATTGTATAATATGTTGATAATTAGTTAAATTAGAACAGTAGATGCTACTATTAGGAGAGTTTTAAAATGATACAATTCTGATCATTTTTATTCACTTGCAGGATGTGAAGTTTGCAGCAACACCAAGTCAACTGGTGTCCTGACAGAAAAGAGGATCTCCATTTCTGAGGAGTAGTCATCATTCAAAATCCAGTCATCAGGTTCCAGTGAGAACCGAGAAACGGCACTTTCTTCACTTCGTAACAAGATTCGGTGGCATGAGAATTCCGGGGCTCATGAAATAGCTCAGGAGCGCACACAAAAATGTGGACAGGATTTGCTTGGAAGTACGGTGAGGCCTGTATCAGACACTGTGCTGGCCAAGTCGGATGCTGTGTTCAGAACAGCATATTATATAGCAAAGATGAACAGACCTTTTACTGATCACGACTATCTCATGGTGTGAACTTGGGCACTAGTCTACACTCCAGGTATAGTTGCACAAAAATTGTTGAACATGTTGCAAGGGAAATGCAGACAAAAATTGGGAACAGCATTGCGTCTTCTTCAAACATACTATCTGTTCTTATTGATGAGGCTACATCTACCAGTCACAAATCTGCTATGAACGTCAGTGTAAAGGCCTCAATTGATGGAGCCACCCCTGAATTTGTATTCCTGGAGCTGGTCGAGTTGGAGAGCCAAACTGCAGAAAGTATAGAAAAAGCTTTACTAACTTGTTTGGTCACTGCAGGCTTCAGTGAAGAGTGGCTTAAAAAAATGGATTGCATTTGTTTCTGATGGAGCTAGTGTTATGTTGGGCAGGAACTCAGGTGTTGCAACCAGGCTTACTGCAAGGTATCCTAACCTTTTCACATGGCACTGTATGAAACCATCGACTGGAGTTGGCTGTATCAGATGCAGTAGACGAGGTTGTGTCCTGTAAATCATTTAGCTTTCATGGAAAAGATTCACAATCTATACAGCCAGTCCAGTATTTCTTTCTGAACTAGAACTAATGTATGATGCACTTTTTGAACTATCAAACTTAACTCAGCAAGCTCCAAGCACAGTATCACACTTTTAAAAGCCGAACTACTAAAACGCACTATTCGTGTTCAGGTCCTTTAAAGACTCCAGGGGAAAAGTCAGTGGAGGCCAGTGAAGCAAAGGCTTCAGGACACTTTGGGTCTGGTGCCTTACAGCCAAACCCCAAACTAAAATCAATAGTTCAAAAATCAGTTCCTGCAAAGCTTGATCAGTAATTTGGAGTAGCGACTCTCCTTTCAAGGGGAAATCCTACGTGATCTGAGCATACTTGATAAAACCAGTTGGCCATCAAACCCCAGTATCAGATATGGTGAGACAGGAATAAAGAGACTTTGCAAGAGATTTAATCTTTGTGAAAACCAGGCGGTCAATGGCATGACTAAAACAAGGAGCCTGAAAAACCTTAAAACCTCTGATCATTTGCATGAAAACCATACCATGTAGCACAGCTGAATGTGAAAGAGGCTTTAACCTAATGAACAATGTATGCACTATTAAAGGTCCTTCACCACTGCGACACACGGTTGTATTAAATCAGCAAAGCCAGATGAGAGGCAGCAGCTAAACTGAATCAAGAATTATCTGAAGGACATTAGACAGTTAATGCTCACCAACTTTCCCTGATAAGACGGAAGCTCTCGTACTTGAGTAATAAGCTGTCTGACTACATCATAACCCTGGATAGCCTTTCTATTTCCACCAAGTATTGAAGTAAAGGACCTAGGTGTCCTCATTGATGCAGGTCTCTCATTCGATGTAAATCATATCACTAGGATATAGGGCTGCACGATTTGGGGAAAAAGACATATTGCAATTATTGAGATCAATATTGCGATATGCGATTGCGATATGATAAAGGAAACTTGACTTGTATATCAATGAAAAGTCGCATACAAATTACTAATAGTAAAATGTTTAATTTCAAAGTGAAACATACAAACTACTTAACAACTTGATGCCCAGTGCTTTCAAAATACAATATTCTACTAAATTAAATAATCATTACTGTCCAACAACAAACCCTGGTAAGGCTAAACAACTGTTTTGATTATATTTGGCCATTATAAAATCCTGTATTATAGTTCTTATGTTTAACCAAAACGTTGTTTGGAGGCTGACTTGAACACAAGGATGCATATCTTTGCAAGCTAAACTGAGGTGATTTTCTTTAGGAAACCTTCAAAGTTTGGAAAAAAGTTAACTAAACAGCTAAGAACAGTCTAAATAGTTAAGGCCTACGTTTAGCCAAAATGTTGTTTGGAGGCTGACTTGAACACAGGAATGCATATCTTCGCTAGCTTAGCCTAGCTTAGCTAAGGTTAAGACTTATAAAATGGGATTTTATAATGGCCAAATATATTCAAAACAATTGTCCAGCCTTACCTATGAAATGTAATCCCCCGGGATCTGGTTTGGAGCGTACAGCGGTTTGTTCAGCCCCAAGCACCACAAGAGTGAGGCATTTTTATGCACTTCTCTCCATAGACATGTATATGAGTCACTCCACAGCACAGCCTATCGCAATATGGCGGCGACGTTGACGTACGTGTACCCATATGTCTATGCGAATCAAGAATCGAAAAGTCATATGACCAAACATGTCACATTTAAAATCGCAGCTTTTGCGTTCATGTAATCGCACAGACTGACATCGCGATTACGATTGCGATTAGATTAATCGTGCAGCACTACTAGGATAGCATTCTTCCACCTTAGAAATATTGAAAAAATATCTCAATGCACGATGCTGAAAAGTTGGTCCATGCATTTATTACATCAAGGTTAGATTACTGCAATGCATTACTGTTTGGATGCTCTAGCAGGTGCATGAGTAAACTCCAGCTAGTACAGAATGCTGCAGCCAGAGTTCTAACTAGAACTAAGAAATTTGACTACATCACCCCAGTCTTACAATCACTGCACTGGTTACCCATAAAATATAGGATTGACTACAAAATCCTACTTTTGACCTATAAAGCTCTAAATGGTCTCGCCCCGCAATACCGGAGTGAATCTTTAGTTCTTTATGACCTGCCACGCCCCCTTCGATCAATGGATGCGGGGTCACTACTGGTACCTAAAGCTCTCAAACTCTTCCACCATGACAATGTGATTGTTTAAGGAGGAGTAAGCTACTTACTACAACTACAGTCATTTAAGTAAGCTACAGACATTTCTAAGCTATTTCTGAGGGGACACCTGGTTTAGTTGTTAATTTAGTTCGGGACTCAACTGGTCCACATGCCAGACAGGTCTTTGTCTGCCTTATATTCTGTTCTGGCTGATGTTGCACACTCTTAATTTGTGTCAGAGGTGTGGATGAGGCTGACAATAGCCGGATCAATGAGGAACCAAAGTTCCAGAGGAAACTTTGATGGGCCTGTCCAGGCGTTTGTCACAGGAGCGGGCATGGCCTCCAGAGCTGGTGTCAACTGTAGAAGCCGGCAGTATTATTAAAAGCAGCTGATGGAGCAGGCGGTCTACGAGGCAATTAGTTGTCTGTGGTATGCAGAAGACCCAGGTTCAAACCCCACTTACTAACATTGTGTCCCTGAGCATGACACTTAACCCTGAGTGTCTCCAGGGGGGGACTGTCCCTGTAACTACTGGTTGTAAGTTGCTCTGGATAAAGGAGTCTGATAAATGCTGTAAATGTACATTTCATCCTCATTTTTTTGAACACCCCTTTCAAACTAATTATCCAATTGCACAGCCTTAAGAGCATGCATATAATGCATGCTGGGTCTTGTCTGAGAATCTACTGCACCTACTTGTTTGCCATGTAGCAATAAAAAATATACTAAAAACCTGGATTATTCTGGTTAGTCACATTGCACTGCTATTATTTTGAACAATACTGTAGAAGAGAGAAACATTTCTTTAAGAAAATATTGATGAAGGAAGAAAACCGACTGTTTTAAAAGAACATGGTAATGCCTTCAAAGACACATCAAGTATTTTAAAAGAAATTGACACGTTTTATGGGGACCTTTATAAACAAAAAGAAAATATCCTTAAAGAGGTATTATAGGCTGTAGATAAAAAAACTGGGGAGATCAAACCAGTGCTTTAAAACCAAGATTTTAGAGTTACAAGATGCTTTGAAAGGTTTTAAACTTGGGAAGTCACTGGGTGAGGATGGACTCCCTGTTTATAAAACCTTTTCAGATATTTTTGCACAAGACATCTTAATGGTTTTTAGAAACTTTGCAAAGTTAGAACGACTACCCGATAGTTTTAGAGGAGGAATAGTGACCCTGTTGGGTAAAAATGGAGATAAAACAGACCTACAAATTAACGACCGATCACACTTTTAAACCTTGACTATATCTTACTAAAAAGTTTAACCAAAACATATGTCAAGTGTAAAAAGACTTGATCCACCCAGACCAAGTCTGTGCCATCCCAGGGAAGTAGATAACAGACAGCCTAGTACTGATCTGAGACGCCATCTGTTATGCAAGAGACAGAAACTTAGGCTTCTAGGATTAAATTTATATTTTGAAAAAGAAGGAGAACATTTTAACTAACAAATGGTAAAGCAATAGTCTCTCTTGTGCAGGGTCGAGAAGAGGTGATCCCAGTGTTTTGGCTCTCTATAGAGGAAGCAGAGAAGGTTTGGCGCAACATGGCCTTCCCCAGACTTCAGAACCAACACAAAGACCTCTCGTGGATGGCGGCTGATGACATCCTTCCAGTTAGGGCTGTAATGCACTCCTGGGACATAGGCAGGACAGCAGAGTGCCAGTGGCCATGAAGTGGTGCCCCCGAAATGGTGTGGCATGCTCTCTGGGAGTGCCGGGCGGCAAGGGACTTACAGAGCCCTAGCACTTACAGAGCCCTTTTTCGGGCTCTGCACCCGTTGAAAGATGGTTTCTGGAGCCAAGGCCAGGGACAAAGACGATGACAATGAAACACCCGACGGGACGAGCAGATGACAAACCTCCAGTGAGAGTCCAGTCGACAAGGATAAAGGACAACAACGAAGTGGGGACCTTTCGGGAATGGGACCAGCCCAGCTAGATCAAAGAAAAAGATGGGAAAACAGTTAGCAAGTGATGCAGCAGATATCTCAACAGAAGGAAAATCAGGCGCAGAGGTGCCCACTCCCCACCAAGCCGGGGTCTCAATGCGGAGACAGCACCTCCACCGAAGTACCAGCTACAAGAATGAAGAACATGCTACGGTTCTAGTGGAAGGGAGCAGACCCCCAGGGCTTCTTGGAGAGAGTGCCTTTCATTAAGGAAGTCCTGTCTGGAGTCCTGAGCCTGAAGGCCACAGGCATTGTCTGTGTCCAGAGGAATGGTCCCCAACGCTTCATGGATGTTACAGTCTTCGCCGATGGAAGATTTACGACCATGCTGGAGGTATGCAGAGAAAAGAAAGAGGAAGGTTTGAAAAACTACACAGTCAAACAACTTTGGTGGGTGGAAGGAAGATCATCACAGTCCACATCTTCAACCCCTTCCTCCCTGCAGAGACAGTCAGAGGCTTTTTACAGTGGTACGTCGATCTTCAGCCTGGTCATAGGGAGATCAGGGACAAGCTGGGCATATGGAACGGGAGACAGCAGTTTCAGGCCCGACTACACCCTGATCCCTCGGCTGTGTACCCACCAGGATATTTTAGCATTGAGGGGAAACAGAGGATATCTTTTTTACCCCCAGCAGCCTCCCTTCTGCAAACTTAGCCTGGAGATGGGCCACACAGCCGACGTCTGCACCAATATGAGGTGCAGGAATTGCTTGGACAAGGACCACATGGACAAGGACTGCACCGGGCCACACTACTGCAAGATCTGGGGCAGTGATGACCATCTGGCCCGGGCCTGCCCAAAATACAAACCTTTGTACTTTGACGCGCTGGGAGAGTCCCCCTTCCGTGAAGAGGTCCAGATTCAGTCGCAGGGGACTCAGGACAAACCCACAACCAAAGGTGCTGGGTCAGCTATGGCTCCGGAGACCCTGCCAACCAGACCCCAAAGAGAAAAGGGGAGATGAGCAACACTACAGTCAAACAAAACAGAAGGGAGGCTGAAACATCAGAAGGGGCCCTCTCCCCAGCCAGGGCCCCAAGGAGCAAAGGGCTCTCGGCTAACACCACGCTGGCATTCAGCGTTTCGCCGCCAGCGGGAGCACGATTTTCATGCCCTCCACATGTCCAGTCAGTCTCAGAGTGGATGTGGAAGAAAATCTAACACTAGATTCCATCGATGAGGGTCTCCGGAGACTGAGTTTGCGGGTGGGGTGGTTGGATGAAAGGGGTTTTTTTTGGCTGGGGTTTTATAAAATTTTACTTTATGGTTTTAGCAATATTTTTCTTCATTTTAATTTTTTAATCCCCATGAGACCCCATTAAACATCAGAGGGTTGAAGATTTTCATAAAACGCACAGCTATTTTTAACCAGCTGGCATCCTCTCCCTTTGACCTGTGTTTACTGCAGGAAGTCCACCTCCGGGACCAGCGAGATGTGGCCATATTCAACCAGAACTGGAACTTGGGTAAGTCTCACTGGAGTGTGGATGGAGTCCATTCGTTAGGCGTGGGAATCCTTTTCGGGAACCATGCCTTTGATAGTATATGCTCATTCATGGTTCTTCCTGGAAGGGTGTTGGGGGTGGACGCCACATGGCAGGGGCAGCACATTCGAGTACTGTACGTCTACGCTCCAGTGAAAGCCACCTCTCGCATAGAGCTGTTAGAGCAGTTGGTCCCCTTTTGTTTAACATCCAGACATCTTGTCATTGGGGGGGGGACTTCAACATCTTCCTCGAAGGGAAGATGATGTCAGTATTCCACATTTTATTACGTTTGTGCGTAATTTCAACCTTACTGACTGTTTCAAAGGTTTTGCAACCCTAGTGATCTGGGAATGACCTGGCACAACACCCGTGGCTCTTGTAGTCGTATCGATTACATTTTAGCAGCACCCCCCATGCAGTTCAAAGCGGTCTCCCTGTCTCCCCAGTGGCCATCGGATCATGTGATGCTGGAGGCAAAGATTATTATCGATGCCCCAAGCCCATGGTCCGGGCTACTGGAAATTCAACATCTCTCTCTTAGAAGAGAAGGAGTACAGGGAGTTGTCTTTAGACCAGTTTAAGCTTTAGACCGAGTACAGAGAACCTGGCTCCTCTATGGTGGGAAGGGGTCAAGATTAAAAATCAAAACCCTCACCATCAACTAAGCAATACAGCGCAGAGCCTCCCAGTGCTGACAACGCTGGGACAAACGTTTAGAGGAGGAGTTGCAGGAACTGTACTCTCGATGGTCTGCTGCTGCCAGGGAGTGGTGGTTTAAGGGTTAAACTGGCTCAGTATACGGATGATACCACCATATTTGAGGCATGAAATAATGTACCTGAAGGGGGGGGGGGGGGTGTACCTGACATCCCTCTGAAACTCGATTACCTCTACCACCTCTTGCAGCTTTGTCGCCGTCTGGTCGCTCCTCACGAGCACCCCCACCAATACCTCGTACGTCTGTGGCTGAGTTTCCCGATGTGCCATTTAGACCCACTGTGGACAAATTGCTGTTCCCAAGGCCAAGACGCTGCCTGCCCACTACAGGTATGCTGTAAGATTGGGTAAGTCCATCCAGGCAGACAGTCTCCGTGAAACCTTGCTGAAGCATAGGGTCTTGTATAAGACTCTACTCAGTAAAAGGGGTACTCAAGGCCTTTTTTTCTGCCGTCAGAGACTCTACGGAGCCTGGCCGAGGCAACGAGGCACAGCTGGCCGAGGCGAAAGCTTTGTTTCCGGAAACAGAAGCGGGGCAAGCATGCTGGGTTGAGCGCGAGGTTAAAAGCTAACCCGGCCCGACCGGCACTTCCATCTGTTCTGCTCTCCAACGTTCGCTCACTGGACAATAAAATGTACTATCTGTGGCTCCAGCAATCAAGCCAGCGTGAGAAAGAACTGCTGCGTTTTTATCTTTACGGAAACGTGGCTGAAAGCAGGCTAGCAGGCCATCGGGCCGACAGAGAAGTAAAGCTGCCCTCAGAACAGTGAGGGCTAACCTCTCTCGCTCTATCAGTCAAGCAAAGCGAGCGCACACAAAAAAGATTCAGAATCACTTCAACGACACAAAAGACACTCGCCGTTTATGGCAGGGCATCCAGGCTGTCACTCAGTACAAGCCAGCACCAAGCAGCTGTACGGGGGATGCCACACTACCCGAGGAGCTGAACAAGTTCTACGCACGGTTTGATACACTGAACACGCACACGACGAAGCCATGCCGACCAGACCATCACTCTGCCTGCAGCCGATGTGAGGAGAACAACAAACAACAACATTTATTTCTTATATAGCCCAAAATCACATACAGTATGTCTCAATGGGCTCAATGGGCTTGGCGAGAACCCTCGCCAAGGTTGACCCACGAAAAGCTGCAGGTCCAGACAACATTCCTGGTCGTGTGCTGAGAGACTGCGCTGATCAGCTAGCCGAGGTGTTCACAGACATCAACACACTGAACCAGATGATCGTCCCAGCGTGCTTCAAGTCCACCACCATCATCTCAGTGCCGAAGAAATCTTCAGTTTCCTGCCTGAATGACTACCGGCCCATCGCTCTGACCCCCATCACCATGAAGTGCTTTGAGAGACTTGTCATGGCACAAGTGAAAAGCAACCTCCCGCACTCACTGGACCCTCTGCAGTTTGCTTATTGCACAAACAGGTCAACTGAGGACGTGATATACACTGTACTTCACCTTTCCCTCTCACACTTGGACAATAAAGACTCTTATGTTAGATTGCTGTTCATAGACTTTAGTTCAGCATTCAACACCATCATCCCCCGGAGACTGTGTGTGAAACTGAGCGAGCTGGGACTGAGTACCTCACTCTGTAATTGGATACTGGATTTCCTGTCAGAGAGACCTCAGTCCGTCCGAATCGGCGAGAACGTTTCCAGCACCATCAAGCTGAGTACCGGAGCTCTTCAGGGCTGCGTTCTCAGTTCACTTCTGTTCACACTCCTGACTCACGACTGCACCGCCCTGCACAGCTCGAACCACATCATCAAATTCGCCGACAACACGACCGTGGTGGGGCTCATCAGTAACAACGATGAGGTACAGCAAATGGCTGCCTGGTGCAGTGAGAACAACCTGTCGCTGAATGTGGACAAAACAAAGGAAATGATCGTCGACTTCAGGAGAACTCGCCCCACACACACCCCACTCAGCATCCACGGCTCCACGGTTGAGACTGTAAAAGACACCAAGTTCCTGGGAGTCCACATCTCAGACGATCTCACTTGGACCACCAACATCACCTCCATTACCAAAAAGGCCCAGCAGCGTCTCCACTTTCTGAGACGGCTGAAGCGAGCCAACCTGCCCCCTCCCACCCTCACTGTGTTTTACAGGGGCACCATATAGAGGGTCCTGACCAGCTGCATCTCCGCCTGGTTCGGTAACAGTACTGTTGCCAATATCAGGCAGCTTCAAAGGATCATCAAAGCAGCTGGTAACATCATCGGAGCGTCTCTTCCGCCGCTGCAGGACATCTTCTATAAGCGCTGCATCAGAAGAGCCTCCTGCATCGTGCTTGACCCCTCACATCCATCACATGGACTTTTTACACTCCTCCCATCCGGCAGACGCTACCGCAGCATCAGGTCTCGATCCTCCAGGATGCGTGATAGCTTCTTCCCACAAGGCTTCCATCAGGCTTCTGAACACACTACCTGCACTCATACTTCCCCCCACACACACTCGCACTGTGGACACACACTCGCACTGTTTGCACCTCTGCATCGCTGCAGTTATGCACATGCTGATATACAGACTACCTCTTCATATTGCACTGAAACCAAGAATAAGAAAAATGTTGAGATTTACAAACTGTACTATTATTACTGTTATTTATTTGCACAGTCGGTAAACATGTAAATATCACTTTTTAACACTTCATTTTTAGCTAAAATGTATATTTGTGTCCTATTTATTTATATATTGTATTCCATGTGCCGCAATCTGTTTTTTGTTGTATATTTTTATGTTGCCCTGTGTAAACTGGAGCCACGTCTTCTAGTCTCTCTGTATATCTGCACATTATATAGAAGAGATGACAATAAAGTTTACTTTGACTTGACTTTTGGGGCTAGAGAAAGGTTTGGCCAGGATTCCCGAGTTAGATCACCGTCTACAAGACCTCAACTGGCATTGCCTTCATGGCAAGCTGCCAGTAGGAGAGGTTGTGCACAGACTGACCAGGCATCTTAGATGCCCACGGTCCCAGTGTAACAACGAGTCAATTAGACACGTAATGTGGGACTGTGGGCATGCCAAAGCAATCTGGCGTCTGGTTTGCAGCCTCTGCAGAAAGTTAGACCTAAAAGGTTAGTCTGAAGGACTTTAGACAGTGGATGCTCACCCACTTTCTTCTGTTAAACCCCGATAAGACAGAAGCTCTTGTACTTGGGGTCTCAAGAAGCCAGACATAAGCTGTCTGACTACATCATAACTCTGGATAGCCTTTCTATCTCACCAAGTACTGAAGTAAAGGATCTAGGTGTCCTCATTGATGCAGGTGCATGTAGATAATGTCACTAGAATAGCATTCTTTAACCTTAGAAATATTGCAAAAACAAGAAATATTATCTCAATGCATGATGCAGAAAAGTTGGTGCATGTCTTTATTACATCAAGGTTAGATTACTGCAACACACTACTGTCTGGATGCTCTAGTAGGTGCATGAGTAAATTCCAGCTAGTTCAGAATGCTGCAGGCCAGAGTTCTAACTAGAACCAGGACCATTTGACCACATCACCCCAGTCTTACAATCACTGCACTGGCTACCCATCAAATTTAGGTTGACTACAAAATCCTACTTTTCACATATAAAGCCCTAAAATGGTCTCGCCCTGCAGTATCTCAGTGAACTTTTAGTTCTTTACGACCTGCCACGCCCCCTTCGATCAAACAGGTGCGGGGTCACTACTGGTACCCAAAGTGCAGAAGGTCATAGCTGGGAGCAGATCCTTCTCCTATAGAACTCTGCAGTTGTGGAATGACTTGCCAGTCAGTGTTCGGTACTCAGACACAGTCTCAGTGTTTAAATGTAAACTGAAAAGACATCTGTTTTCTCTGGCCTACTGTTAAAGGCCCAGATACTGTGTCAATTATTAAGTCACTATCACATAGTCACCCTGTTAACACAGACATTGCTCAATTCACCCTAGTTAGGCTGTCCTAGTTAGGGTGCCGGGCCACTGTAGCACAAATATACTAATATACCACATATTTCAGTACCAGTCGTACAGACTCCAGTGAAGAGACCAGATAAAAGAGAAGGGGGGAGGGGGGGGAAATACACCAGACAGATGCCCTGTTCAAGGTTGTCTACACTGTGCTTTGTTGTTGCCTGGCAAAGGCTTGAATTGTACTTTTTCGATTCATTAAAATGACATTACAATGTTTGTGGCATTTCCCTCCCTCTTTCTGATTGTGTATTTCCTGACCTAGACCAGGACGTAACAAATGGGGGGTTCCTGTTCTTCCCCTTCCCACATTTTAAGCTGTCTTGTTTAAAAATATTCAATAAAGTAAAAAAAAAATAATAATAATAATATAAATCTGTTCTTATCAGTTTAATAGCTGTTACGTCCACCAGCAGTAGACCACAAATCAAGTGGATTTTTAGAACAGGGAGTCGGCAAACGTGCTTGCACCTTCTGCTCCACTGTTACGTCCCTGGTCTAGGTTCAGGGACATAGCAAATGGTACAAATGGAACAGAAACTCCAAAACAATACAATTGCACTTATGGCTAACCGTTTATTACAAAGACATATAAACAAAACACACACAAAGCAGTTCAAGTTAGTTGAGTTATGATTCATGATTCTGGTCACAATCCTTCACTTCACACCAACACCCTTTCCTCTTGTCCCAAAGCAGACGCCATTTTGTGCCCTCTGCCCTATTACAGCCCACCAATCATGACAGGAAGGGGGAGGAGTCCAATCATGGCCCAGCATCAGTATTTTGAACCTGATGCGTGCAGCTACTGGGAGCCAGTGGAGGGAACGTAGCAGAGGGGCGGTGTGGGAGAACTTGGGAAGGTTGAAGATCAGGAGACATCACACCATGCATTGACCCAGTATTGCATGCCTCTGGGAGGGGTGTTCTTTCTCTGTTGTGTTGCAAATAAAAACTCAGCACCCGCTATTGTCACACGCTCACATGACGTGCCAGCTTTTTGCCTTTTTGCCAGTAACAGTCTTTACAGAATGACAGACACTTGCACTGTTTGTGTGCACATTCTCTCAATTGCATGTTTTGACAGTCATGAGGGTATTTTTACTGTTTGATACGTTTTCCCGCCTTTTTTCTCTGCTTCCCAACTGATCCCTGTCCTCCAGATGGAAGTGAATAACAGTCCCGTTTGGCAGCTAATTTACAACAGCAAACAAAGAACAAATCCTGATGAACCAAAACCTTAATAGGTCCTTACAGTGGATGAGAGCAGCTGCCCAATACAACACTCCCTTTGCTCAGGGATATGATTACAGCAACTCTCAAATTGAGTTATAGGCCCTTGCCTAAAACAATTGAATTAATGCAGGGCCAAGCGCATGGCAGCACACAGACATACAATCTACAAGAATTTGTTGATCGCATGAGGTCATGAGTCTTCAAAAAATGCATTCAATCCGATGCACACACGTTCATTGGGAACGTATTTGGGTTCACTGCCCAGAAGGTCAGTCAGACACAGTGTTAACACACTGGTTTTTAAATGCCCCACTCATCTACTCAAGTCAGTGTTTGTTGTATATCAATACCAGTATAAATCATACCAAATTGTGCAAATGTAATGAATTACAGAATATGATCGTAGCAACCATGCCCTCAGGTTCAACTCTGTAGGCCTATGGTTAAACTACAGGTTTCATGTTAGCCCAATAACCAGTACACCGTGTTGGAACAAACATATCCTTTAATACAGAGTTTGGGTTTTAATATCAATTTAAAATGTCTAAAACACAGAGTTGACAAAGGAAAGTTTGGGTGTTACACTTTCGCCGTTAAAATGAATAAACACAAAAGGTATAAAAGGTAAAAGGATCAAAAACACCACAAACCACACAATCAAATAAAATCATTCCATGCAAATATGTTAGAACTAAACTAAAATCCAAAAACATTGGAATAAATACCCAATAAAATTATCTAAAACAAGAGACGTAAAAAGGATAACCGACAAAATCTAGAACATAGTAAAATAAGCTGGTCGTGACTCTGCCTGTTTTAAACACTGCAATTAATTGTTTACAGCTGTGAGTGGCACCAGAGACACGCAGCTGTACATAATTACCTATTTATGCCGTGGGGTGGATCGCTGGCTACATTCATATCATTAGCGTATGAAAATAATATCAGTATATTTGTGCCATTTTTTATTCCAGTATCATAATAACAACAACAACATTTATTTCGTTATATAGCACATCATCACATACAGTAAGTCTCAATGGGCTTTGACAGGCCCTACAGTTGACACCCCCCCACACTTGACCCTTCTGCACACAAGGAAAAAACTCCACACCAAAAAAAACAACTCTAGGAGAGAGAATAAAAGAAAGGAAGAAACGTTGGGAAGGAGTGATACAGAGAGGGACCCTCTTCCAGGGTAGAGTGAGCCTGCAAATGGTGTCATTTGTGGGGGGGGGGGGTGGTCAACTGTAGGGCTTGAGACATACTGTCAGTGGTGTAGTCTACATTTTTGTAGTGGGTATACTGTGCTTAGAAAAAAAGTACCCTGGTTCATGCAATGCAGTCAAGAATTTTTTGTATATTTAACTTTGCAAAAAATTCTCAGATGCTTGTATTTAAACTGGATAAATGTACAACAACCATAACAGAGCTGCAGGAATTGTATTGAAAACATGGATACAGCATATATTCAAAAACATGTTCAAATACTAAGATGTAAAGAAATATATCAATTGTTCAAATACAGATTGAAACCAAATTAATGTGTAGATCTATAAAATGTTCCAAAAGTGTTTGTTCTCAGGCTGCTTAGGTTTCACTTGTCTTGTCTGTGTTTGCAGAGTGGTGCTTTTGTAACCACGGTGGTTACATCTTCCTAGGCTCAAAAAGATTAACAGGAGGGCCATTTTATATTGATCATCATGAGATGACTAACATTTGACAGTAAACAGAGAAGCCCTTTAATCAGTGCATACATTGTTCATTAGGGCTAAAGCCTCTTTCACATTCAGCTGTGCTACATGGTATGGTTTTCATGCAAATGATCAGAGGTTTAAGGTTTTCAGGCTCCTTGTTTTAGTCATGCCATTGACCGCCTGGTTTTCACAAAGATTAAATCTCTTGCAAAGTCTCTTTATTTCTGTCTCACCATATCTGATACTGGGGTTTGATGGCCAACTGGTTTTATCAAGTATGCTCAGATCACGTAGGATTTCCCCTTGAAAGGAGAGTCGCTACTCCAAATTACTGATCAAGCTTTGCAGGAACTGATTTTTGAACTATTGATTTTAGTTGGGGTTTGGCTGTAAGGCACCAGACCCAAAGTGTCCTGAAGCCTTTGCTTCACTGGCCTCCACTGACTTTTCCCCTGGAGTCTTTAAAGGACCTGAACACGAATAGTGCGTTTAGTAGTTCGGCTTTTAAAGTGTGATACTGTGCTTGGAGCTGCAAACATAACCAAGTATTACACTTTTACGTCTTGTGTAAAAAAATAGGTGTAACTGGTAGGGTGAAGGGTGGCAAAATGAGTTACAGTTTTTACAATGTTTAAAGAAGAAGAAAGAGCCATAAAAGAAAGAGGCAGTAAGGACCTAAAAAGCGCAGAGTCATTTTGTGCAAGTGGTTTTGTTTGGTCCACAGAAGCATTTTCAAAGTGTTTGTTTGGGCGCACCATAGGACTTTCACAGTGCGGAAGCTGCTTGCTACCCATCATGTGTTTCAAAATTCTGCCAATTTGTTGAACGTGAGATCCCACTTCTTGTGCAGCTTCCAGAAGTTCTCTGGCGTTTTTACTGGACTGGCTGTATAGATTGTGAATCTTTGCGCTGTAGTGTAAGCTCATTGGCTCAGTCTGGCAACAGGAGGAGAGGTGACGCAGGGGGAGAGAAGCGAAGGGGAGTTTCGCTTGTCCTAAATTAAATGCAAAAAGGGACCAAAATGGACACCCAAATTTAACAGGAAGTTAAATAAATATATAATACCATGCAAGAAAATTTAAAGGACCCGCTCAGTGACAATATTCTCATGTACAGTTTTTCACACAAAATCACTCACGACCACACTGTGTAAAACACTCTCAAATAATAAATTACACACTTTAAACAGGATAAGTGCACACGGTTTCAAATCATCTCATCAGTCCATTTCATTTTAGATATATATTGTGCTGCCCTCGCTCTGGGTTTTCTAGTCTCCACCAGCTAGACAGCGAGATAACGATGTGCTCCAATAAAAAGACTGTATTTGCTTTTCTGTGCTGATTTATTGAAGGAATGGCCTCTGACCATTGCCTTCTCTATGACCATCGTAAAACTGAAAAAATACAAATGTGACGATCAGCTAAAATAACATAGCAAATTAGCTTGTTACATGCGCACAGCAAGCTAGCACAAAACACACGTTTCTAACGCTACTAATATACAAATAATTATACCATTTACACACAAAACAAAAAAAGTCCTTATCCTCGTCATAACCAATACTTACAGACAAATCTTGTCCAAAGCAACAACATTCTAGGAATCCGTATCAGCTCAATACGGGAATGCTTCGGCACTATGTTCAACCATCTTGGATTCTTATTCTATCGTTTTCAGAGTAACCAAAATAATATGACAAGACAGCCACTAGAGGGAGCTATAGGCCAACATGCTGCCTGCACAAGGCAGTGTGTGTGTGTGTGTGTGTGTGTGTGTGTGTGTGTGTGTGTTGTATATGTATATATATATATATTATAATGATTCTTTTTTTTTTTTTACATGTATTGGGCTCTCTAAGGATTTGAGGTTTTGTTTTTTGAATTTAATAGATGGATTACCAAAAGATTTCAATGTATTATGTGTATGGAAGCTGCACTTGAAACAAGTGGGAAAGTGTGTCCTCTGCATTGGACCTTATCTATGATTGCTATGCCAACCAGGGACTGAGGTCCCTTGGTCAGCATCAATGACCGGAGTACATGACGTAACATCCACACCATGCATGTTGTTTTAGGATAGTAGAATACATGAAATGTGTTTTTGCTTAAACAACAATAAAAGGTACACAGTTGGTCTCCCACCATGTGCTCAGTCATCAGCACAAAATATTACTGATAAATGATAAAAGGGAAGAGCAAGACCTAGACATGGTCGCTCAAGACAGATATTTTTGGGTATGTAAGATGGGGTAATATATGTTCGTAATAAAGTTTGCAAATGACTTTGTAAAAAAACAAAGTTTGCAAATGACTTTGTTTTTAACATTTTAAATAACCTTTAAATGCCTTATGCTTCGCTTCAAACCTCATAGACCACATATGTGACAAGGGACCAATCTTCCTTATAGAAGATGGGTAGTGATCATAAACTGATGCTTTGGCAACAGGTTTTTATGTGGATACAAATGTTTAAATAATTTGTGGTGTTCAACAATCAAATGCTTCAAATATATTGTCATACCCAGAGTGAAAAAAACTGTAACAATAACAATAGTAACAATAGTAACAAATTCCAAATTCCAGACTAATTTTTTCTTTCTAAAAATCCATAATCAAAACAACATATGCTAGAAAGCAAGTCCTGCACTGAAATGAAATGCTCTGTGAGATACTCAAAAAGCAATTTAATTTCAAACTGGGCCATGCCCTCCAGAAGATCATGCATTATATCAAATGAATAGTTGTTTGAAACATAGAAATATTTCAATGAATTAAATATTGAATTTCTTTACAACCATACAGAGACATAGATTGAGAGTTTTCACACAAAGACTGGCAATGCATTTCAAATATATCTTTTCCACAAAGGATCACCTTTGGGATCATCCTCACTGTATACTGTCTGACAATCATTCTTGTCCATTAAACAAAGGCGACAGAAGTGACGACCACTGAATGACTCATTAAAACCAAGAATTGTGTGCATTCCTAAATTATCTCCAGTTATCTGTGAAATTGTACCATAAATCTGCTAGTCAGAAAAGGGAAGACTTAACCCTTGGTTTTCCAGTATTTTCAAATCATTCATCAATGGTTCTAATATTACATCAAAACAATATTTATGCAAATCTTGTGTGTGAAAAAGTGGTATCAAATGAATGTTCATCAAAATTGAATGAAATTTTGGGGGGCAAGTTTCTGAAAATAAAATAAAGACATCCAATTTTGTGAATGCAATGTTTGGAGCCCAGGGGATTGGCAATCATCATAAAATACCTGAATCTATAAAGCATGTCTTTTAGTGCTAAACAAAGGGTGAGATTTAAAATAAACTCCAATCAAAAAAATCACTGAAAGTGTCAGACTCAGAAGATTTACACAAAGAACAGATTTCTGGATTTCTGCACATGAACGTCAATGTTTCTAAAATTGGTACATATATAAAAGTATCATTTATTGGTACTTGATCAGTGCCACATTTTGGATTGCGCCTGTTTTCATATCTCATTCCCAATAAAATTTCAATTGGTTCAAAAACTCCCCATTATAAGTTGAAGTGTTTCCATTTGGTATTGAAACTTGTAAAATGGTTTACTAATTTTTCAAAAGATTCATTTATCATAGACATGCTGGGGTCATTCACAGGTAAAGCAGAAATAGCAGTATGCACTCTAAAAAATCATTCATGGTGATAGTAGGTAAAACTTAAAGAAAAGGTTTCTAACATAAAAAAAAACATGTTTGTCAAATGTACATATTTTCGTGAGTTAATAACTCATTTTAGGAAGTCAATGCAAAATAAAAATCACTTCCTTAACTTAATTATTTAAGTCTCTTGAATCAATAATTTCATCACCACTCAACAAGACTTGCCAGCCGCGCCATTTAACACCACACATACAGGAGAAACGAGAGGAGTTTGTGCCTCGTTTAGATTACGTTACCCGGTAAGTTTCTAATTTTACAATGAGTTTATTGGCAATGTATCGTTTTCACAGAGGCAGAAAAAACTTATTCCATATAGCTCACACGTTTCTTTTAGCTTGCTAACACGGTACTAAAAATATTAATCTGTATTGGGTTTGTTTCTGAGTGGCAGTCGAATGAGGTTAAATAACGTTTAATTTAAGTTGCACTAATTGTGACACTACAAAAGTAAAAGAGTAATGTGTATTTTTCAATCGTAATTTACAGTTGATATTCTGTCAGTAAAGTTTCGTCAGGAACAACTGCTTGGGTACCTGAGGTATTCAGCCCCTGGAGACACTGGAGGGAAACCCCGTGTAAAAGTTCAGCGCGGCCACATTCAGCGATGTCGTCGCGTGTTCGAGTGGTTCTTTGTTAAGTTACTTCTACACTGAAAAACACAGCAGATGAAATTTTCTTTTTTCTTTATTTACGTTTTGATGCTCTAAGCCGTTTTGTGGCATGTTAAAGTTGGCCACCCCAGCTAACTAGTATTTGTTCAGCTTTTAAAGGCGGGCTGGGAAGGTAATTATTGTTTGTAATTACATTTAAACCTTATATTGACGCTGTGCAATGATATGTTGTTTTGTTACTTAAGGCTTTTGTTATAGTATTATTAATGTTAAGGATAAACTTAACTTTCTTAAGACTGGTAAAGTATTGGCTCAGCATTGGTCCTGTAGACAGTTCAGTTTGTGTTTTAGAGCTATGGAATGTTTTTGCTTTGACAATTTGGCTGGGATACAGTAATACAATCTTAAATTAGTTTTTTTTCAATTTCATTTCACGTGTCAACCTTTTGTGACTATAATGAAATGTAAAATTTTTATTTAAGATGGTATTGAATTTTACTTTTCAGCAAGTGTCTCATAACTGGTTTTAATGAATTGGAACTTGTAAATTGTGCAAATTTGAAACAGTAGGAAAGACTGCTGCTCTTTAAAAGCATTATAGTGTTTATGCCTTTGTCTATACTGGGATTGTTATTGCTCATTTAAAACATGGGGTGGGCTGTGAACCCACCTGTCGAGAAGCCATTTGTCTCATGAAACAGTGGCATATTGAGAAGTGTTATCTTCAAATGTCCATGTTGCTCTTTTAAAACACAATCGCCACACAAAGACAGTATTTTGAGCACATTGGCCGCCATAAAATAAATGGGAAACTGTCCCTTGTGTTTTTGAAAATTGCCATTTCAAAACATTTCATGGAACATATGCTTCTCATAGGAGCCGAAAACACACTCCGGTCACTCACTTGATGACTTCAAGCCTGAGCTTTTCACAGAGGCATGTCAATCCCATTAAATGCAGGAGATGATCCTGTTGATGAACATACTGAGAGTGCACTGAGTGAAGACGAAGAGGTTGGTGAGTTGCCCGATTTAATTGAGAGAAATGTAGCCCACTTATTGCTAAAAACTGGAAAGCATATACAATGTACCTCACAGGTGTTGATGAGATAGTGGAACAGATGTCCTGCTGTTTTTGATGCAAGCACAGGTAATTTTATGTATTCATTTACAGGATAACCTATGAAGTTATTTAAGATTCTTTGTTTTATATTTACTAATTGTGCTGTTTAACTGTGCATCATTTTATACAGCTAAATGATGAATTTAAAAGGATCACCACTGTTAACCTGGAAAGGACATTCATGGAAAAACTGGACCTTGAATAAATACTTAATGTCATAGCTAGGTTTAGGGAGTGTTATTTGAGGGTACTATTGGCTACATTATTGGTATCGGAGGAGTGTAAGTCTGTAAATACTTAGACATCACAGGTAAGATGAGAATATATTAAGGTAGGTTATTAAGCACAGTATTGGTAACTGAGGAGTGTAATTCCAATTAAATAAGTAACCATTACAACTAGTTTAAGCAAAGTAAATTAAGGTAAGTATTGAGGCATTATTGGTAACTTAAATACTTGGCCCATCACGAGTGAGTTGGGGAGAATACATTGAGGTAAGTACTGTGATTATAGATAACTAAGTTTAGGTAATACCTTAGGGTGTTCCAGGTATCTTGGATATATTACTTGGGATGTCAGCTTTGCTACAAGGTAACTGAAATTCCACAGTGCAAATAAGGAAGTGACAAACATGAACTACGGACGACAGGAGCTTTTAAGGGTTTATTCATGCACACGGCCAAGAGCTATTACAGTACTTGACCACACACATTGTAAATTCTAGTTCAAAGCTTTGGGCAGAGACAGGATCAAAGATTAAAACAAAGTAAGCTGACAAGTAGAAAAAGTAATTACTAAATGGAATATAATTAAATCTTTTAACCTGGTTCAGTAGTATGTTTACATACTGATGAATTTGTCTTCTCTCTTACAAATGTACTGTAACCCTTTAAAGAGATTTGTTTTCCCTGTTCCATTTTTTAGTAGAAAGGAGGAGAGAGGTTGTTATCCATTCCCTGTTGGTGTATCTGAAAGAAAAAGAAGGATCTCTTCAGAGAATACTTGGTAGGTAAATCTGACATGATTGTGTTACTGTAATTTCTAGATAAAAACATACAGTACTGATATGTTGACTTATTACTCACTTGCCAGGATGATTAAGTGCAGTTTACTGGAGAAATGATGAAGAGCGCAGTCATGACTCACCCAGCCAGTGCAAAGATTGTTATACATTTACATTTACAGCATTTATCATACGCCCTTATCCAGAGCGACTTACAATCAGTAGTTACAAGGACAGTCTCCCTGGAGCAACTTAGGGTTAAGTGTCTTGCTCAGGGACACAATGGTAGTAAGCGGGATTTGAACCCAGGTCTTCTGGTTCATAGGCGAGTGTGTTACCCACTAGGCTACTACCACCCCTTATAGAACAGATGTCTTGAAAGACCTAGATGTACCAAGAGCCTGTGCCTTGCTAATGGGGTTGATATATGCACTCAACCTCAGCTATCCCGAAGAACACTTTAGAGGTATTCCAAAAGATATTTCTGGAATTAGATGGACTGAAAGCCAGCCCAAGGGTAATGTCACTAAAATGTAAACTGCTTTCGTAAAGAAAAAGAAAAAAAGTGGGTTGTGCTAGTGTTTTAGTTCAGGTGGCATGGTAGTGCTGTTCCATTTTATTTTTATTTTTTAACCCCAAAGTGACTGTATAATACACCAGCCATTCTTTCAGTCCTCTAATAACATTGTACAGGTGTGCCTATTAAGGTTGCCAGCTTTTGTATTGTGTTGTAATATGGTATTTGTAATATTTACTCTGTCCTCACCAAAAGGACTAAAAGTGTAGTAGTGAAATTTAAATATTTCTGTTCAGCAATAAATAGACATATACAGACACACACATCTTTGAAATAAACCATAAGACATTGAAATTGAAGACTTATCTAAATTTTTAGCAAAGTTCATAGGATTATAACTTAGCAAAGTTATAAGGATTCATGGTTGGAACAAAACCTTTTTTTGTTTTTTAAGGCTTTCTAATAAAAGTTTTAATCAGTTGGAACAACTGAAATGACTGATTCATTGTGATTATTTAAGTTACTAATACTAAATAAAATTATCGTAACAATTTGCATGCATATTTATAAGTAGGATATAAGTAAAAAAAGAAGTTTGAGTAAGTTAAATGGATCAATTTGACAACTTAATATTGTCAGAACATTTTAATTAATATTGAGTTGGTTCAACTTAATTATGTTTGTAGAGGTCAAATCAAATCATGTTGGTTACACTTAAACTGTTACATTACTCTTATTTAAAATTACATGTTGGATTTACTCAATTATGCTAGAGTTGGCATAACTTAAAAAGATCAATGCAAATTGTTACGATAATTTTTTTAAGTAAACCCAACAAATTATTTTTTAGAGTGTGCTTTGCTTGAGAGCGAATCTCATTTGTTAATTCCTCTAAATCTCCTACAATTGAGGAAACCAAACTGTTTGAAATTCCACTACCTTGTAATTTGGCCACAGTGGATGCACACATCTCTTTAATTAGATCTTTGTCCAGAATCACTGATTTCAGAAGAAACACTGGAAGAGCAACACTGACTTTGGAAACCCAATTGGTCCTCCAATACATTTGACTGAGATGAAGACTCAGTAGGCTCACTGTAGGAACATGCAAATATCAGAAACTGATGCCTTCACCCCTGCTGAGCACAAAACAATTTGAATTTGGGTCCACCATGTGTAGTTGATGCACATGAGTTTGCACTTGAGTCTGACTTCTCAGAACCTGAACACAAGGAAAATGCAGAGAATTTTAAAAGAAAAATGATTCTGTGGCTTCAATATTCCTTAAATACATTAAAACATTAAAATCTTACCATCATCTGTGAAAACGGTCACCACCAAATTGTTCATTGAATATGTCTGCATCAATTTCTGTCCCTGTAGCATCCTTGTGTATAATGCATCCAGTGGTAGGCAGAATTATAATAAATGCACTGATAATTACAACATTTTACTTATTATAATTCATAGTTCCACACTTTTCAAATATAAATTAAAGAAAAAATTATATGTACAAGAATTAAATTTCATTTAACTGATATGGCACTACATGATGCCTGACTGAATGCCAGTTTTCAAGAGTGGCTTCAAAAGGCCTAAAGATTTAACATTCCACTTTTCTGCAAAATATGTTATTGACTACATTAAACCAAATGTGTTCATAGTCATTCTATGCAAAAAGTATACAAATGTACCTTTTCCCTGGAATTGCAGGAAGTCAAACTGCCCTTCAACCTCACTCAGCTTCACAAACCTCTGCTGTTGGTTGTGATAAATAGATAAAGTGAAGTGATTGTCACATGTGATACACAGCAGCACAGCACACGGTGCACACAGTGAATTTTGTCCTCTGCATTTATCCCATCACCCTTAGTGAGCAGTGGGCAGCCATGACGGGCGCCCGGGGAGCAGTGTGTGGGGACAGTGCTTTGCTCAGTGGCACCTCAGTGGTACCTTGGCAGATCGGGATTCGAACCGGCAACCTTCTGATTACCTTCTAGGCCACCACTGCCCCATGGTGTCCATTCAGCATGCTTAGCAACCATGATATGCTTGACCTGAACCAGCATTTTATCTGTGACACAAAAGAAAGACATGTCAAGGAAAGATTATAATATTCATGTGATGGTAAAGGGCACAGAAACTGATAATACATAAGGAAATTATTGTTTTTTTTTTATAAACTGTCGTCTCTTTCTTCAACTGAAAACAAAATTTCTTTTCTGTAAACCCCGCAAAACACATGTATTACCTGCAAAATGACAGGAACACATATATCGATGGTTGCTAAGCATGCTGAATGGACATGTGAATTTCAAATCCACGTGGCTCCTGAGCAGCTAACTTCATTTTAACAAGATATGTTTTACGTTAGAACGCGAAAAATATTAAAATAAATTTTATGCATGCGTGATGGTACGTACAAAAGTGTCTGTGAAACCGGTCCATAGTGCAAAATCTGTTATCATCTAAGGAAACAGCGGCGCCTCAGCTTTTTTTCAGAACTGTGCTTTCCAACAAGGTCCCGCGTCCATGCAAGGACCTGGTCCTGTGGATGAAACCTTAACTGCACTGCACTGTTTGGTGTGTTTGGCGCCAGCTGGTATTACGTCCAAGGTCTCCCTGAATTACCTCAGAACTAATCACGCAAATTCACCAAAAACGTAAGTTATGGCTCCCTCTGTAATTCCATGTGCAGTGTGTGAAATGTACAGCTTGACGAACTCCGTCAGTAGTGAGGATTTCACCTGTGGGAAGTTTAGGAGACTGGTTGAAATGACGGAGAAAATACCCGGCAAGCTGCCCCACCACCTGCTTTTCTGTCATCTTTTAATACAAAACGGCGATTAATTTTATGGCAGGCTGCTGTGCCACAGAATGCCCCCCTGCCTAACTCTGGCTGGGAATGTCCTACAGACACCAAACTTGCACCACTTACTCATATCTCTTCCTCATCGATGTTACAGAGATTATTTTGAGCTGGGCTGCAAGGAAGAAAATCTAGGTGGGGGGGCATTTCATGGCAGGCTGCTGTGCCACAGAATGCCCTTCCCCTTGCAGTTACAACTGTGATTGGAATTTACTCTAAGATTTATATGAACTAAATAAAAGAAATACACAGAAATAAAAAAATGTTTTTCCAATAACTTTGTTAAGATCAATAAAATTAACAATATCAGCATTGTAAGAATCAAATTTTGTACAGTAATTATTAAATTAACACTTTTTTACAGTTTTTTTTTAAACAGTTAACACAAAATAATTAACATACTCCAAGCAACAAAACAATAAATAACAATAATGTGCAGTTATTATAAATTCAATTTTTTAAAGTGCTCATGCTATTTATAAGTTTCTACAGTCTTGATGGCGGATGCATTGCACACTAATCAGCTGCATGCTGGGCACAGGTACTCCTTGTCCACTGGAGGATGCTGGACACAGCTTACATGAAACCACCATTTACAACTGTCACAGCAAATCTGGAAAATAAATTTGAAAATAAATAAATAAAACAAACATTTTTTTCTGAGATGTATTGAAATCTGTGTCTACTCTTTATACAGCAGAGTTGATGTGTACACTAATAGTATACCATGACTGAGGTTTAAAGAATGTATTGCAGAGAGTACCCTGAATTAGCAAAACAGTTGTTATACATATTTACACACACTCGCAAACATACATATTTATGTGCGTTTTAATAGCATTTTGGTCTGCATTACACATAGGGAAATGGGAGGGAGAGACAGGGTGGGATGACATGCAACAATCGCCACCCAAGTTTTTACCCATCTATCCTCACTACCACAATAATAGCACATGCTGCTGAGATTGTCTGCAAAAACAAGAAGTATATTGTAAACATTTAATACTAATAAATCTTTATTAATTATTATTTCTACATACTATATTAAAATGCTAGATTGTATTAAGTTGGTTCTTGTTAATTTATGTCTGAGATTTAGACAGAATGGGATAATCTATGACAAAGAAGAATACATACCAGATTCCCGGAGGAGGGTGGTGGCTGTATCCAGCCTCATTTTGTTTACCTCTTCCTCGGTGGTGTCAAAACTTAAAGTTACACCAATCAGAATTTTTTCTGCAAACTGAAGAGACGTTTGATTGGTATAACTTAGAAGCACTGAATAACAAAAAAACTTTAAAAACTTAAATACTGTACTAACCATTAATGCCAGGACACCACAAGATACTGTGTCTTGCTGGAGAGAATGAGGCAGGGTGCTGCATGACCACCTTGAAATGTTGTGGCCCTTCTTCCGCATAAAGGCTCTGACAAATGAATACAAAGTGAAACACTTGTGAAAATGCTGTCATATGATAATTAGCTTTTGGCTTTCATTAAGGCACCAGAGAGAGCCAAATTTACCTTGTTGTCTCCTCGCAGCTTTTCTGATTAGTTGCTGTTTCTCCCAAAAGGATCCAAAAACAGGCATCTCTTCTCATGTGGATACAGAACCTGTGTTTGTAAAGTTTGAATATAAAATTTTCAGGCATTAACAAACATTAAGGTTTTTACAGAAAGACCTACTAAATAATTCCTTTTGACATTTTTAGGAAATATATCTTCCTGCAAGAATGCTGGCATGTAGATATGGTGTTCTTCAAATCTCAAAAATATAGGAAGACCTAGCCAAAATACTGACTCCCTGTGGAGGGTGACAAAGATATTGTAGCTATTGTATTGCAGTACCCACTGCCAAAAAGTCTAAGAAATCATGATAGCTAAATGTCCTGTCCCTTGTAATCTGTTGCATATGTCATAAAGCATTGAAAAGGTGAAAAAAACATTCAAATATTGTCATCAATTCATTTATCTAATAATAAGATATGACTGAAGCAAACTGAATATCTTGTTTCATCTACACTAACTGAGTGATACCATTTGAGACAGTGTAATTCACAAATGGCAATCTTACTGTCAGAATCCAGTGATGGTTCTTGTTGATAACATCATATGACATCATACTTCATTGGATCCATCTAAGATTTGATGAAAAACATCATTATTCTTACCCTCATTGAAAACAAAATTGCTATTGCTCAATCATGTTCCACTACATACTCGCAGTCTGGATAGTTTTCGATCCCAAATTGCTGTCATGGCAAAGGAATCGATGACAGCTGCTTTGCATCCTTGTTTGGTGTTATATCGCCGCACCAGTACTGTCAAGTATGCATTGATGACCTGTGAAACAGTTACATTTGGTCTAATGCATTGTATTTTGGTAAAATTGAAGATGAGTCATTTCATGGTTTTGTTGGACAATGTATTGTGATACTCCTGACTTGTTATTGACAAACTGCAGATAACTGTTTACATGTAAACAGTTCGTACTTGATTACTGAGGTTAGTAATGTATATTATAATAATGACAAAATACCTCACTTTCTAGTTCCATCTTAGGATCAATCTTTGCAATGTCCCAGAAATATAATTTATATGGTCCCACTCTGGAAAGAAGAACATGAATATCCTTTCCTGCCCAAGCATCCTGCAGATCTGTGAACAGTAGTAGACAATGTTGATGGTCTGTGGTGATGGTGAGGATTGAGCTGGTGGTGCCTGGGGTGGTGGTGATGTCTCTGCAGCTAGTTGTGTCTGGTCGGTCTGTGGTGATGGTGAGGCTTGAGCTGGTGGTGCCTGGGGTGGTGGTGATGCCTCTGCAGCTAGTTGTGTCTGGTCGGTCTGTGGTGATGGTGAGACTTGAGCTGGTGGTGCTTCTCTGGCAGGTGGTGCAAAGCGTATTACAGAGGGTTTGGTTGTTGATGCGGGTATAGATATGGATGATGGGACAGCTGGTGTTTGGGCTGTAATGTCCTTCTCCAATTTAGAAGGAATGCGACGATCCCCCTTAATCATTCATTTTAAATGGTCAATGTTCACTTTTTTGTGGACAGTGCCATTTTCTCCAAGTATGTCGGCACTTTTCCCCTCTAGTGCCACATCCGTATAAGGGCCCAGAAAATTTGGCTCCAGTTTGCCCCCTTTCCTTTGCGCACTCCGTTTATTCTGTCTCTACACCTGGTCCCCGACTTTAAAGTATGCTTTGGGAGCACCCAACCTGAGTCTCTGCTGGGTGTACTCCTCCTATTGTTTTTTAACATTCTACTTTATGATATCCCTGATGGAGTCAAGTCTTTTTATGTCCTCAAAGACAGCTTCCTCTGTCACGGTGGCTTCCACACTACTGTTAACCTGTGAACAGAAAAGTGATTGCACTAAACGTGTACAAAATGTACAAGAAAAAAAAAAAAAAACACACACAAACAGATAGATTGCTAGAAAGAAAGAAAGAAAGAAAGAAAGAAAGAAGGTATGAATGAATGTACTAGCCAAGTAATCCTGTGGCACTTCTGAGGTATACTGAGCTTCTCTCCCAAACATTAAAAAATAAGGAGAGTACTTGGTGGTGACTTGGGTTTTAGTTCGAAGTCCAAACATCACTGCATCCAAGTTCTCATCCCAGATGTCTAGTCTTTCCCCAACAAGTTTTCCAAGTGCTCTGAAAAGCATATAATGGCAATATGAAATATATTTTACATTTATATTAACAATATATTACATATATTAAAAATATATATTTAATGGCATGTGACATGTATATAACTTTTACATCTTATTATATAACATTATATATGTTAATATATAATATGTAAATTCTGCAGACTAAATAAATGTTTATGTACAAAAATATAAATTTGTTGAAACCACTCAAGACAAACTTTCCTTACCTTTGGATAGTCCCATTTAACCTTTCCACTAAGCCATTTGTTTGGGGGTGATAAGGGGAGCAAAGACTTTGTTTAATGCCAAGCTTGGCACACAAACCCTTATTTATCTGTGAATGAAAATGTAAAGAGGCACATTAGTCCTTGGACACACACTGTAGAAAAACTATTTCATAAATAGTCAATAAAATTACAAAACCAGAATGTAAATTTAAATGTCTAATGCAAAATAACTGGTCCCCTATCTGCCAGAATGTTTTTTTTTAAACTCAACAATTTTTTAAAGGGAATATATATATATATATATACACACACATACATATTTATATATTCTATTCAAATAAATTAATTGCATTATTAGTGTTATATAATAGTATTATACATAATTATGAATTATAAAAATTTTAAGTACAATAGTACTATGTATAATTATGTAAATGTAAATACTTACCGAATTAACAAATTCTTTGCCCTGATCAGTGAGGATTCTTTTTGGAGCCTCAAACTAATAGAAGAAACGGAGGATGCACTCTGCAACTTCTTCTGCCCGTTTTGAGCTCAAGGGGTAAGGTTGTGGCCATTTGGTCACATAATCCACCATAACACAGATGTACTTATGCCCCCTTTTGGTGACTGTCAATGGCCCAATTAAGTCCATTCCTACCGATTCAAATGGGTGTGTGACCTAAAAAAAACACACACACACAAAAAAAAGTTATTATGAGACATTCATTTGTGGGGAAGTAAACAATAACTTGGCAATAAATGCATAAGATAATGTCATGATTAATACCTTTATAGGAGTGTACTTCGCCTCCTGTTTAATGATTTGCTGTGCAGCTTGGCAGGCTACACAGTCTGAAACCTGCATTAAATATAAATATAAATATAATAAAGTTATTCATTAGCTTTAAAAATTAGGAACAGCTAAAAAAATTAGTTGTACAATATGCAGAAGTATACATGGTCAAAATATGGTAGAGCGCAGACTGTTATTAGGTGAAGTAGCTTTTTTGGCTATGTACCCATTTGTTGATGTCAGCAGTAATACCAGGCCAAAAAAACCTTTTGGCAATCTCGTCCCTGGTTTTTTTTCTGGGCTGTGTGAGCTCCCACGGTGCTTGAGTGGAATTCGGTGAAAACCAAATTTGCCTCTTCAGCTCCACATACCACTTTGATTTTGTTTTCCCCTTTTCTTCCACTGATCTTGTACAACACATCTCCTGTTATCAAATTAATACATGATTCCCTCAACATAAAAATAATGTACAGTACCAACTGATGAAGATTAAATAACATACTTATATGATATTATGGTCCCCTGTTCTATCTGTTTTCAAGTTAAATTAATCTGAAGGAAGAACATGTGCAGCTATTACAGAAAGAGCTCTGCTAGTGTCAATTGTAGCAAAGCTAGCATGATGGAAAAATACACAAAATAGTAATTACACATGAGGGGAAAGTGATATCCAACATTAGTTGGCAAGGAAATGTGTATGCTACATATGCTATTCTGTGTCAGTGTTCGTATGGCTATGCCAATTAATGCACTGCGTGTTTTTTTTTATTTGCTAGCACCGTGTTAACGATGCACATGATAATCCGTCGATATTAGTTATACTCACCTTCAAAAATAAAACCTAAAGCTTTATGTCTTAGGTCCCTTTTTTCGGCTTTTGAAAGGCCCTCCGGGTATTTATTGTACCTCTTATAGGCAACAATGTTATTAAAAACCGTGGGATCCATTGTTAAATTTGTGGGGTAACTGCAAAGGTTAACTTCTGCTTACAGAGTAGGTGACGCTCCACGATTTGGTACAATCTCGGTACATCTTGGTAATAATCTCGTAAACGAGTCAGACAAATAGCAAGACAGATAATTTATTTGATGAAATTTCAAATAGTCAAAATCAAAATGTGTTATTGTGCAACGCATCCGCCATAGCGAATCCCCGCCCCATGAAGCGAATCCCCGCCCCATGAAGCGAATCCCCGCCCCATGAAGCGTTAACTGTTTAATGACTGTAAAAAAAATTTGAAGTGTTAATTTAATAATTACTGTACAAAATTTGTTTCTTACAATGCTGATATTGTTAATTTTATTGATCTTAACAACAAATTTATTGGAAAAGCATTTTTTATTTCTGTGTATTTATTTTATTTAGTTCATATGAATCTTAGAGTAAATTCTAATCACAGTTGTAACTGCAGGGGGGGGGCATTCTGTGGCACAGTTTTAATTGTGGGACACCACTACAAACAAGAAATTTGGGTATTCTTAAAGCAAGAAAAAAGTGACAGTGAGCGGCAGCTTCTGTTGCGCTGGAGAAGAGCGATGACGTCAAGGGAGGCAATCTGTGGCAGGGGGGCAGTTTACAGCACAACACCGGCACCAGCGAATAAAACCCTGTGTTTTCCTGGAGCCAGAGCGCCCGACATCCGTGCAAATTTAAAAGCAACCGCAGGTACTCCAGTATAGCAATTCACGTCGGCGCTAACGACGTCCGACTACGCCAGTCAGAAATAACTAAAGATAATTTTATAGAGATGCTTGAACTGGCTAAAACGAGGTCGGATACAGTAATCTGCTCTGGCCCATTACCGCAGTTTCGGCGTAGCGACGAGACCTGTAGCTGCTCCTCGATATAAATCGCTGGTTGTCGGAGTGGTGTCCAAAAAATAGAGTGGGCTTTATTAATAACTGGCCAATATTTAGGGGGAAGCCTGGTCTTTTTGGGCGAGATGGCATCCACCCCAACTGGGCGGGCGCCACTCAGTTGTCTAAAAACTTAACTCGTAGTCTTAGAACCAAAAAACAAAACTGACTCGCCAGAGCCGAGACCAGGCAGCAGACAGACCGGCTAAACCGAGTGTCTGCCATTCGCGTAGAGCCGCCACCCAGCGTGTACAATATTGACACTGTGTCTTTACATCGCTCTATTAAACAAGAGATTCTACAAGAAACGTTAATAATAAAACTCATAAATATGCTGACACTGTGTCTGTTCCCCGGGCTGGATGGGGTGTCTGTTTCAGGAACTTACTACCCGTTACTATCACTCCTTCTGAATGTACCACCAGCACCCCCGACATAAGAATAGGATTATAAAATGTTAGATCTCTCACACCTAAAACGCTCATTGTCAATGAAATGATTACAGATCAGGGGTTCGATGTACTGTGCCTGACCGAAACTTGGTTAAAACAAAATGAATTTGTAGCATTAAACGAGTCTAGTCCTCCTGGATACAGCTATGTACACCAACCTCGCTTAACTGGAAGAGGAGGTGGCGTCGCAGTAATTTATAAGGATAACCTCGGTATTACTCATAAACCCGGACAAGGATTTAACTCTTTTGAGATTCTAAATACTAATATAACTCATGTAGTCTCACAAAATAAAAGTTAATTCCATTGATTATTATTTATAGACCCCCTGTACCTTATTCTGAGTTTCTTAGTGAATTTACAGATTTTGTCTCCAACTTAGTTGTATCTGTGGATAAAGCCCTAATTGTCGGCGACTTTAACATCCACTGTGATAAATTAGAAGACTCACTAAGAACAGCATTCCTGTCTTTATTAGACTCAGTTGGAGTTAACCAACATGTAATAGGACCTACTCACGAAGGTGGTCACACGCTCGGTTTAAATATGGAAGATATAGTTACTCTTCCGCAATCTCCTCATCGCTTTTAAAATATGTCTCAGACACAATAAACTCAACCTCCCTCGTTATAGAGACAAACGGACAATTACATCAAGTACGGCACAGAGGTTTATTAATACCTTACCAGATTTATCAACGCTGATAAACTCACCGTCAGACCCCGCTGAACTTGACCAAGCGACCAAATGTCTAGAATTAACACTGCGTAGTACGTTAGATATAGTCGCTCCCCTCAAAAGGAAGATAGTAAGAGATAAAAACTTAATTCCTTGGTATAATGATCACACGCGCTCACTTAAGAAGACTGCCCGGAAATTAGAACGCAAATGGCGTTGAAGTAAATTGAATGTATTCCGAATAGCGTGGAAGGAGAGCCTACTTAACTATAGGAAGGCTCTCAATGCGGCTCGATCGACGTATCTCCTCGTTAATAGACAAGAACAAAAATAAATCCCGGATTCCAGTTTAACACAATAGCCAAACTAACCAGGAATAAGACAGAAACGGATACTACCACTCAATATCATCATAGTAGTGACAATTCTATGAATTTCTTTAATACTAAAATAGTTGCGAATAGAGATAAGATTAAAAGCACAACAAATAGCTCCACCGATATTTCTATGGAAAATAATATTCTAATATCTGACCACCGATTAGAACGATTCAACCTTATTAAAGAGCATGAATTAATTTAATTAAATGTACTTGCACTTTGGATCCGATTCCAACAAGGTTCCTTAAGCAAATACCACCCGATATTATAAATTCTACCCTCAAAATTGTTAACTCGTTGCTTAGCACCGGCCACGTACCAAGTTCGTTCAAGGTAGCAGTCATTAGACCCCTGATTAAAAAGCCTGATCTTGATTGAAGTCAGCTTTCAAATTATAGACCGATATCCAACCTTCCGTTTATATCAAAAATCGTAGAAAAAGTCGTAGCCCAGCAGCTGAGCGCATACCTAGACTGTAACAACATCCATGAAGTACATCAATCAGGATTTAAACCTCATCATAGCACTGAGACAGCGCTGGTTAAAGTGGTTAATGACCTGCTGTTGGCCTCTGATCAGGGACGCATCTCGCTGCTTGTCCTGCTTGAGTGCAGCGTTTGACACTCTTGATCACGCTATTCTCCTTGCCAGGTTAGAGAATGTTGTTGGGATTAAGGGAACAGCCCTTGTATGGTTCAGATCATATCTGACCAACCAATATCAGTTTGTGGACATCAATGGTATTTCGTCTTCACATAGTAAAGTAGAGTTTGGTGTTCCACAAGGTTCTGTCCTAGGTCAGACTTTTTTCCCTATTCATGTTGCGTACGTCATCCGCAAACATGGTATTAGCTTTCATTGCTACGCTGACGACACACAGCTGTATCTGTCAGCAATGCCAGACAAGAGGCAGCAGCTGAACAAAATAGAGAATTGTCTGAAGGACATTAGACAGTGGATGCTCACCAACTTTCTTCTGTTAAACCCTGATAAGACAGAAGATCTTGTACTTGGGCCTCAAGCAGCCAGACATAAGCTGACTGACTACATCATAACTCTGGATAGCCTTTCTATCTCACCAAGTACTGAAGTAAAGAATCTAGGTGTCATCATTGATGCAGGTCTCTCATTCAATTCATATGTAGATAATGTCACTAGGATAACACTCTTTCACCTTAGAAATATTGCAAAAATAAGAAATCTAATCTCAATGCATGATGCTGAAAAGTTGGTCCATGCATTTATTACATCAAGGTTAGATTACTGCAATGCATTACTGTCTGGATGCTCTAGTAGATGCATGAGTAAACTCCAGCTAGTACAGAATGCTGCAGCCAGAGTTCTAACTAGAACCAGGAAATTTGACCACATCACCCCAGTCTTACAATCACTGCACTGGTTACCCATCAAATTTAGGATTGACTACAAAATCCTACTTTTGACCTATAAAGCTCTAAATGGTCTCACCCCACAGTACCTGAGTGAACTTTTAGTTGTTTACGAGCTGCCACGCCCCCTTCGATCAACAGGTGCGGGGTCACTACTGGTACCCAAAGTGCAGAAGGTCATAGCTGGGAGCAGATCCTTCTCATATAGAGCTCTGCAGTTGTGGAATGACTTGCCTGTCAGTGTCCGGTACTCAGACACAGTCTCAGTGTTTAAATGTAAACTGAAAAGACATCTGTTTTCTCTGGCCTACTGTTAAAGGCCCAGATACTGTGTCAATTATTAGGTCCACTAAAGTCACCCTGTTAAGCACAGACAGTGTTCAGTTCACCCTAGTTAGGCTGTCCTAGTTAGGGTACCGGGCCACTGTAGCACCAATATACTAATATACCACATATTTCAGTACCAGTCATACAATGCCACCGTCTGCCGCTGCTTCTGTTTTCTCTGAGATACTGAATCAAGCCCCCAGACTACTGGCAGACTCCAGTGAAGAGACCACCAGATAAAAGAGAAGAAGGGAAATACACCAGACAGATGCCCTGTTCAAGGTTGTCTACACTGTGCTTTGTTGTTGCCTGGCAAAGGCTTGAATTGTACTTTTTGCAAATAAAAGCTTACCACTCCAACTTTTTGCCTTTTCTCCATCATAAATTGACAGTAAATCAGGAGTTTTCACTCTTTGATATGTGTTCAAGCCCCTTTGGTTTAAAGTTCAAGATTTTCAAGCAGAGTTTGTGTACGGAAAAACCAGCTGAAGAATGCCCAATCTTGTCTGATCTCAGAAGCTAAGAAGGCTTGGGCCTGGTTAGTACTTGGATGGGAGACTACGTGGGAATGCCAGGTGCTGTAAGCTTTAACTATTAAAAAACTTTTAAAATGAAAGTATTTACATGGCTTTGTTAGCTTTTTTTGCCTTTTCTCCATCATAATTTGACAGTAAAGCGGGAGTTTTCACTCTTTGATATGTGTTCAAGCCCCTTTGGTTTAAAGTTCAAGATTTTCAAGCAGAGTTTGTGTACGGACAAACCAGCTGAAGAATACCCAATCTTGTCTGATCTGAGAAGCTAAGAAGGCTTGGGCCTGGTTAGTACTTGGATGGGAGACTACATGGGAATACCAGGTGCTGTAAGCTTTAATTATTGAAAAACTTTTAAAATGAAAGTATTTACATTGCTTTGTTAGCTTTTTTTGCCTTTTCTCCATCATAATTTGATAGTAAAGCGGGAGTTTTCGCACTTTATAATGTTTTCAAAGCCCTTTTGGTTTAAAGTTCAAGATTTTCAAGCAGAGTTTGTGTACGGACAAACCAGCTGAAGAATACCCAATCTTGTCTGATCTGAGAAGCTAAGAAGGCTTGGGCCTGGTTAGTACTTGGATGGGAGACTACATGGGAATACCAGGTGCTGTAAGCTTTAATTATTGAAAAACTTTTAAAATGAAAGTATTTACATTGCTTTGTTAGCTTTTTTTGCCTTTTCTCCATCATAATTTGATAGTAAAGCGGGAGTTTTCGCACTTTATAATGTTTTCAAAGCCCTTTTGTTTAAAGTCCAAGATTTTCAAGTAGAGTTTGCTTACGGACTTGCCAGCTGAAGATTGCCCAATCTTGTCTGATCTCAGAAGCTAAGAAGGCTTGGGCCTGGTTAGTACTTGGATGGGAGACTACATGGGAATGCCAGGTGCTGTAAGCTTTAACTAATGTAAAACTTTTAAAATGAAAGTATTTACATCACTTTGTTAACTTTTTTAAAGTAAGTTAAGGGGTACTTTCTTTCTTTAGTATGTTTTCCCGTCTTTTTTTTTTTTTTTTTTTTTTTTTTTTTAAACTTCTCTTCAGGTTTCTTTGTCTGTGTGTGCTCTACAACGATCATTCACAGGCTTGGCTATGGAGTGGGGTGGAGCTGAATCGATCAGGTGGGGTTTTCCAGCCCTCGGCCTTCAGGTGCTACGCACCCTGATGTCAATTTAATATCTGATATGTCATATTAAGCAGATTTTTAGAACAGGGAATCGGCAATAGGGCCTGCTCCGTCCGCTCCATTCATCGACCCAGTATTGCATTGCCTCTAGAAGGTGTGCACTTTATTTGTTGTTTTGCAAATAAAAGCTTACCACTCCAACTTTTTGCCTTTTCTCCATCATAATTTGACAGTAAAGCGGGAGTTTTCACTCTTTGATATGTGTTCAAGCCCCTTTGGTTTAAAGTTCAAGATTTTCAAGCAGAGTTTGTGTACGGACAAACCAGCTGAAGAATGCCCAATCTTGTCTGATCTCAGAAGCTAAGAAGGCTTGGGCCTGGTTATTACTTGGATGGGAGACTACCTGGGAATACCAGGTGCTGTAAGCTTTAACTATTGAAAAACTTTTCAAATGAAAGTATTTACATGGCTTTGTTAGCTTTTTTTTGCCTTTGCCCCATCATAATTTGACAGTAAAGCGGGAGTTTTCGCACTTTATAATGTTTTCAAAGCCCTTTTGTTTAAAGTTCAAGATTTTCAAGCAGAGTTTGTGTACGAACCAGCTGAAGAATACCCAATCTTGTCTGATCAGAAGCTAAGAAGGCTTGGGCTTGGTTAGTACTTGGATGGAGACTACATGGGAATACCAGGTGCTGTAAGCTTTAACTATTGAAAAACTTTTCAAATGAAAGTATTTACATCACTTGTTAACTTTTTTAAAGTAAGTTAAGGGGTACTTTCTTCTTTAGTATGTTCCCGTCTTTTTTCTTTTTCTTTTTTTTTTTTTTTTTTTTAACTTCTCTTCAGGTTCTTGTCTGGTGTGTGCTCTACAACGATCATTCACAGGCTTGGAGCTGAATCGATTAGGTGGGGTTTTCCAGCCCTCGGCCTTGAGGTGCTACGCACCCTGATGTCAGTTTAATATCTGATATGTCATATTAAGCGGATTTTAGAACAGGGAGTCGGCAATAGGGCCTGCTCCATCGGCCATTCATCGACCCAGTATTGCATTGCCTCTAGAAGGTGTGCACTTTATTTGTTGTATTGCAAATAAAAGCTTACCACTCCAACTTTTTGCCTTTTCTCCATCATAATTTGACAGTAAAGCGGGAGTTTTCACTCTTTGATATGTGTTCAAGCCCCTTTGGTTTAAAGTTCAAGATTTTCAAGCAGAGTTTGTGTACGGACAAACCAGCTGAAGAATGTCCAATCGTGTCTGATCTCAGAAGCTAAGAAGGCTTGGGCCTGGTTAGTACTTGAATGGGAGACTACCTGGGAATACCAGGTGCTGTAAGCTTTAACTATTGAAAAACTTTTAAAATGAAAGTATTTACATGGCTTTGTTAGCTTTTTTTGCCTTTTCTCCATCATATTTTGACAGTAAGCGGGAGTTTTCGCACATTATAATGTTATCAAAGCCCTTTTGGTTTAAAGTTCAAGATTTTCAAGCAGAGTTTGTGAGTACTTGGATGGGAGACTACGTAGGAATGCCAGGTGCAGTAAGCTTTAACTATTGAAAACTTTTAAAATGAAAGTATTACATCACTTTGTTAACTTTTTTTTAAAGTAAGTTAAGGGGTATTTTCTTTCTTTGATATGTTTTCCCGCCTTTTTTTTTTTTTAACTTCTCTTCAGGTTTCTTTGTCTGTGTGTGCTCTACAACGATCATTCACAGGCTTGGAGCTGAATCGATTAGGTGGGGTTTTCCAGCCCTCGGCCTTCAGGTGCTACGCACCCTGATGTCAGTTTAATATCTGATATGTCATATTAAGCGGATTTTTAGAACAGGGAGTCGGCAATAGGGCCTGCTCCATCCGCTCCATTCATCGACCCAGTATTGCATTGCCTCTAGAAGGTGTGCACTTTATTTGTTGTATTGCAAATAAAAGCTTACCACTCCAACTTTTTGCCTTTTCTCCATCATAATTTGACAGTAAAGCGGGAGTTTTAACTCTTTGATATGTGTTCAAGCCCTTTTGGTTTAAAGTTCAAGATTTTCAAGCAGAGTTTGTGTAGGACAAACCAGCTGAAGAATGCCCAATCTTGTCTGATCTCAGAAGCTAAGAAGGCTTGGGCCTGGTTAGTACTTGGATGGGAGACTACCTGGGAATACCAGGTGCTGTAAGCTTTAACTATTGAAAAACTTTTAAAATGAAAGTATTTACATGGCTTTGTTAGCTTTTTTGCCTTTTCTGCATCATAATTTGACAGTAAAGCGGGAGTTTTCACTCTTTGATATGTGTTCAAGCCTCTTTGGTTTAAAGTTCAAGATTTTCAAGCAGAGTTTGTGTACGGACAAACCAGCTGAAGAATGCCCAATCCTGTCTGATCTCAGAAGCTAAGAAGGCTTGGGCCTGGTTAATACTTGGATGGGAGACTACCTGGAATACCAGGTGCTGTAAGCTTTAACTATTGAAAAACTTTTAAAATGAAAGTATTTACATGGCTTTGTTAGCTTTTTTTGCCTTTTCTCCATCATATTTTGACAGTAAAGCGAGAGTTTTCGCACATTATAATGTTATCAAAGCCCTTTTGGTTTAAAGTTCAAGATATCAAGCAGAGTTTGTGTACAGACAAACGAGCTGAAGAATGCCCAATGTTGTCTGATCTCAGAAGCTAAGAAGGCTTGGGCCTGGTTAGTACTTGGATGGGAGACTACCTGGGAATACCAGGTGCTGTAAGCTTAACTATTGAAAAACTTTTAAAATAAAAGTATTTACATGGCTTTGTTAGCTTTTTTGCCTTTTCTCCATCATAATTGACAGTAAAGCGGGAGTTTTCACTCTTTGATATGTGTTTAAGCCCCTTTGGTTTAAAGTTCAGATTTTCAAGCAGAGTTTGTGTACGGACAAACCAGCTGAAGAATGCCCAATCTTGTCTTATCTCAGAAGCTAAGAAGGCTTGGCCTGGTTAGTACTTGGATGGGAGACTACCTGGGAATACCAGGTGCTGTAAGCTTTAACTATTGAAAAAACTTTTAAAATAAAAGTATTTACATGGCTTTGTTAGCTTTTTTGCCTTTTCTCCATTAATTTGACAGTAAAGCAGGAGCGGAGTTTTTGCACTTTATAATGTTTTCAAAGCCCTTTGTTTAAAGTCCAAGATTTTCAAGCAGAGTTTGCTTACAGACATGCCAGCTGAAGATTGCCCAATCTTGTCTGATCTCAGAAGCTAAGAAGGCCGGGCCTGGTTAGTACTTGGATGGGAGACTACGTAGGAATGCCAGGTGCAGTAAGCTTTAACTATTGAAAACTTTTAAAATGAAAGTATTTACATCACTTTGTTAACTTTTTTTTAAAGTAAGTTAATGGGGTATTTTCTTTCTTTAATATGTTTTCCCGCCTTTTTTCTTTTTTTTTTTTTTTTAACTTCTCTTCAGGTTTCTTTGTCTGTGTGTGCTCTACAACGATCATTCACAGGCTTGGAGCTGAATCGATTAGGTGGGGTTTTCCAGCCCTCGGCCTTCAGGTGCTACGCACCCTGATGTCAGTTTAATATCTGATATGTCATATTAAGCGGATTTTTAGAACAGGGAGTCGGCAATAGGGCCTGCTCCATCCGCTTTATTCATCGACCCAGTATTGCATTGCCTCTAGAAGGTGTGCACTTTATTTGTTGTATTGCAAATAAAAGCTTACCACTCCAACTTTTGCCTTTCTCCATCATAATTTGACAGTAAAGGGGAGTTTTAACTCTTTGATATGTGTTCAGCCCTTTTGGTTTAAAGTTCAAGATTTTCAAGCAGAGTTTGTGTATGGACAAACCAGCTGAAGAATGCCCAATCTTGTCTGATCTCAGAAGCTAAGAAGGCTTGGGCCTGGTTAGTACTTGGATGGGAGACTACCTCGGAATACCAGGTGCTGTAAGCTTTAACTATTGAAAAACTTTTAAAATGAAAGTATTTACATGGCTTTGTTAGCTTTTTTTGCCTTTCTGCATCATAATTTGACAGTAAAGCGGGAGTTTTCACTCTTTGATATGTGTTCAAGCCCCTTTGGTTTAAAGTTCAGATTTTCAAGCAGAGTTTGTGTACGGACAAACCAGCTGAAGAATGCCCAATCTTGTCTGATCTCAGAAGCTAAGAAGGCTTGGGCCTGGCCTGGTAGTACTTGAATGGGAGACTACCTGGGAATACCAGGTGCTGTAAGCTTTAACTATTGAAAAACTTTTAAAATGAAAGTATTACATGGCTTTGTTAGCTTTTTTGCCTTTTCTCCATCATATTTTGACAGTAAAGCGGGAGTTTTCGCACATTATAATGTTATCAAAGCCCTTTGGTTTAAAGTTCAAGATTTTCAAGCAGAGTTTGTGTACAGACAAACCAGCTGAAGAATGCCCAATGTTGTCTGATCTCAGAAGCTAAGAAGGCTTGGGCCCTGGTTAGTACTTGGATGGAGACTACTGGGAATACCAGGTGCTGTAAGCTTTAACTATTGAAAAAATTTTAAAATAAAAGTATTTACATGGCTTTGTTAGCTTTTTTGCCTTTTCTCCATCATAATTGACAGTAAAGCGAGAGTTTTCACTCTTTGATATGTGTTTAAGCCCCTTTGGTTTAAAGTTCAAGATTTTCAAGCAGAGTTTGTGTACGGACAAACCAGCTGAAGAATGCCCAATCTTGTCTTATCTCAGAAGCTAAGAAGGCTCGGGCCTGGTTAGTACTTGGATGGGAGACTACCTGGGAATACCAGGTGCTGTAAGCTTTAACTATTGAAAAACTTTTAAAATAAAAGTATTTACATGGCTTTGTTAGCTTTTTTGCCTTTTCTCCATCATAATTTGACAGTAAAGCGGGAGTTTTCGCACTTATAATGTTTTCAAAGCCCTTTTGTTTAAAGTCCAAGATTTTCAAGCAGACTTTGCTACAGACATGCCAGCTGAAGATTGCCCAATCTTGTCTGATCAGAAGCTAAGAAGGCCTGGGCCTGGTTAGTACTTGGATGGGAGACTACGTAGGAATGCCAGGTGCAGTAAGCTTTAACTATTGAAAACTTTTAAAATGAAAGTATTTACATCACTTTGTTAACTTTTTTTAAAGTAAGTTAAGGGGTATTTTCTTCTTTGATATGTTTTCCCGCCTTTTTTCTTTTTTTTTTTTTTTTTTTTTTAACTTCTCTTCAGGTTTCTTTGTCTGTGTGTGCTCTACAACGATCATTCACAGGCTTGGAGCTGAATCGATTAGGTGGGGTTTTCCAGCCCTCGGCCTTCAGGTGCTACGCACCCTGATGTCAGTTTAATATGACAGTCATATTAAGCGGATTTTTAGAACAGGGAGTCGGCAATAGGGCCTGCTCCATCCGCTCCATTCATCGACCCAGTATTGCATTGCCTCTAGAAGGTGTGCACTTTATGTTGTATTGCAAATAAAAGCTTACCACTCCAACTTTTGCCTTTTCTCCATCATAATTTGACAGTAAAGCGGGAGTTTTTGCACTTTATAATGTTTTCAAAGCCCTTTTGGTTTAAAGTTCAAGATTTTCAAGCAGAGTTTGTGTATGGACAAACAGCTGAAGAATGCCCAATCTTGTCTGATCTCCAGAAGAAGAAGGCTGGCCTGGTTAGTACTTGGATGGGAGACTACCTGGGAATACCAGGTGCTGTAAGCTTTAACTATTGAAAAATTTTTAAAATATAAGTATTTACATGGCTTTGTTAGCTTTTTGCCTTTTCTCCATCATAATTTGACAGTAAAGCGGGAGTTTTCACTCTTTGATATGTGTTTAAGCCCCTTTGGTTTAAAGTTCAAGATTTTCAAGCAGAGTTTGTGTACGGACAAACCAGCTGAAGAATGCCCAATCTTGTCTTATCTCAGAAGCTAAGAAGGCTTGGGCCTGGTTAGTACTTGGATGGGAGACTACCTGGGAATACCAGATGCTGTAAGCTTTAACTATTGAAAAACTTTTAAAGTGAAAGTATTTACATGGCTTTGTTAGCTTTTTTGCCTTTTCTGCATCATAATTTGACAGTTAAAGCGGGAGTTTTCACTCTTTGATATGTGTTTAAGCCCCTTTGGTTTAAAGTTCAAGATTTTCAAGCAGAGTTTGTGTACGGACAAACCAGCTGAAGAATGCCCAATCTTGTCTTATCTCAGAAGCTAAGAAGGCTTGGGCCTGGTTAGTACTTGGATGGGAGACTACCTGGGAAATACCAGGTGCTGTAAGCTTTAACTATTGAAAAACTTTTAAAATAAAAGTATTTACATGGCTTGTTAGCTTTTTTGCCTTTTCTCCATCATTAATTGACAGTAAAGCGGGAGTTTTTGCACTTTATAATGTTTCAAAGCCCTTTGTTTAAAGTCCAAGATTTTCAAGCAGAGTTTGCTTACAGACATGCCAGCTGAAGATTGCCCATCTTGTCTGACCTCAGAAGCTAAGAAGGCCTGGGCCTGGTTAGTACTTGGATGGGAGACTACGTAGGAATGCCACAGGTGCAGTAAGCTTTAACTATTGAAAACTTTTAAAATGAAAGTATTTACATCACTTTGTTAACTTTTTTTTAAGTAAGTTAAGGGGTATTTTCTTTCTTTGATATGTTTCCCGCCTTTTTTCTTTTTTTTTAACTTCTCTTCAGGTTCTTTTGTGTGTGCTCTACAACGATCATTCACAGGCTTGGAGGAATCGATTATTAGGTGGGGTTTCCAGGCCTCGGCCTTCAGGTGCTACGCACCCTGATGTCAGTTTAATATCTGATATGTCATATTAAGCGGATTTTTAGAACAGGGAGTCGGCAATAGGGCCTGCTCCATCCGCTCCATTCATCGACCCAGTATTGCATTGCCTCTAGAAGGTGTGCACTTTATTTGTTGTATTGCAAATAAAGCTTATCACTCCAACTTTTTGCCTTA
>NW_021629907.1:0-51612 GCF_900700375.1 Denticeps clupeoides
AGAGAGGAAAAAAAACAAGTTTATTATTACCATTCTCTTCTTTTTCACAACTGTTCGCTGTTGCACACATAATCCACAAGGTCTGTGACACCAAAGAGGTCATCCTCTTCCTCATCCTGTGGCACTATCTCTTGGGAAGCTAGACCATTGGTTGCCATAGAAACAGGGGTGGTGCTGTTTTTTGGGCCGACGTGGCCAATCAGGCTAGGAGTCCCAATGCCCCCTACAGGCCGGGAGATGAAGCCTTCTAGTCCCTTCATAGGGCTCTGTCCATTGGTAGGGGGAAGCTCAACCAAATTGTAATCAAGTGGACTGGACCCTTTCTCAAGAGCTGCTGCCTCCACTTCTTCCTCCACGGCAAGCCTTTGAGGCTTATTGGAATCCTCTTTCGTGTTTTCTGATGTGCTTTTGGTTTTCACCTCTTCATCATCATCATCATCATCATCAGAGTCAATGCGGTTCACCCGCTTGCGCACGGGGCGCTCCTCTTCTTCAGAGTCATCTGAATAGTCATCGTCCTCAGATGCTCTCCGGCGTTTCAGTGGCAAGTGCTGACGGCGTTTCTTTGCACCTTCTTCTGCTGAATTGATGCTGGAAGAATTTCTTATGTAATCACAAGAGTCTCTGGAACTGAAGCTTGCTGAAGGACCAGAAACAGAACAGCAGTCAAAGGGAGCAATATCGCCAATAAATCCATATTATGTACAAATTACAGCTATCAAAACGAACTCTTTCAGTTATTTCACGAGAATTTAACAAGCATATTAAACGCTAGCAGTACAGCTGCATGATGTTTCCGAATGTAAAATTCATCCTGGACTGATATGTTCCCTGCATAAAGATTTGTGTTTTGTGCATTTCCTTTATCACACAGCACAATGAAACACTTTTTTCAGTCTCAAGACTTCATCGTAGATGGAAAATGTTTTTAGAAACTGAAAAAAATGTCTATGCAGAGTGAAAGGAACCCCCCCGGAACCCATAAATAGCAAACAAACAAATAAATAAATAAAGGTCAATTAGCCATGAATACATTCTGTGAAAGTCTTGGCATTCACAATAAATAATCCGAGCGCCAGATTTCACCAACCTTCACTGTCTGAAGTGGACAGTCTGTGACGGGATTTTATTTTCTTCTTGTTGGAAGGTTGAGATCCCTCCGATTCTGATGTTTCACAATAGTTAACCTGCTTCTTCTGGCTCCTACGTGAGCGCCGCCGCCGCATGTCCAGGTCACTGTCACTGAACTCGCTGGAGCCCTCGGTGACTGCAGCAAAACAGGAAACATTCAGCAAATTTCCTGAGGAGCAGTGCAGAAAAGCAGGGCAGAAGAGAACCTCACCCATCTCGTCTTCCTCCTCATCCTCCGTCTCCTCCAGCTCCTCATCATCAGAGTACCCTCTTGGCCTACGCCGGGCCCGGGGCTGCCGGGTGTTCCACCGACGCTTAATGGGCTTCCGGGACCAGGCTGAACCTCTGAATTGTGGGCCGCCACAGCTTCCAATGTCACTGTCTTCACGTGACTGGGCGTCTGCGTCACTCTCTGCATCGTATTCAGACACCACAAACTCTTCTTCCGTGCTGCAGACATAATGAAATCTTGCTTAATTAAATCAATCAGTTACAAAATGTCTACTTAGAAGAATTGTGTCCTGCAATAAGTGTTGTTTTTGTCAACAAAACTTATGATGAAATATCTTTGTCATGTAATATTGTTTAATATTAAAAACACTACTAAATGTGTTTTACAAAATAAAAACTATACTAAAATGTCTCGTCATTTTCATTGATGAAAACAAGATGTTGTTTCCTCTTTAATTTTATTTTTATAATGCAGCATTTCACTTTCCCATGATGTCTCTTCTTCAATCCTGATTTAATTACGAAATTGGTTTGACAAAAAGAATATGTTGTTTTTGTCTGTTCTTGTACTATATTGACTGGGTTATAAATAGAATTGCATTACTAAAAAAGAAAGAGACTAAAGTACAGTCTTCATTGACTAAAATGAGACTAAAATGGATGGATCATGGATCATTCTGACTAGATTATGACAGATTAAAATTATTCTGAATGTGACTAATACTTATAAAAAACAAAAAAAATAATAGATGTGTCCATAGACTAAAAACGAAAATTAAAATGAAGACAGACCACCAAAAACAACTATACTGGCAACACCGAAATCCCACCTGTCACTAAGGCAGAACTCTTCTTCACTCTCATCATCATCCACGGTGCTGTCACTGTCCAGGTCATTGAGACGCCGCCGTTTTTTTTCTACGCTGCCCAGCACTCGGACGTGGTGGCCTTCTGTTTTCCTTGCCCTCTTCCTGTAAAATGGTAGACATGTCCTTCCCACGGTGGCCTGTGATGTTGGCCATGTCCTTGCCTCTGCCAGCACCTGCAGGAGTCTAGATTGTTCATTCTTTTCAAATGTCAACACAAACATTCTGATTTCAACCTTTCACAGTCAGAATCATCTTCAATGATTGTCACAGGCGATCCCAATGTGGAACTTGGGAGTATTAATATGACACAAAATGAAAGGGAAGAAATTCTTAAATATATTAGGGAGCGTGACTATTGGATTTGCCCATTTGTGATCAGGGATAGAAACAATAATAGAAACCATATTACAACTATTTTGATCTGGGCTGGTTTCAGACGGACAGGCCTGGCCTGAACGCCAGGATTAGTCAAACTCATGCTGTGGTGGAGCGCAGGAGTCATCCTGGTCTTTACCCCATTCAAACTACACTGCTCAAAAAAATAAAGGGAACACTTAAACAACACATGTAACTCCAAGTCAATCACACTTCTGTGAAATCAAACTGTCCACTTAGGAAGCAACAATGATTGACAAGCAATGTCACATGCTGTTGTGCAAATGGAATAGACAACAGGTGGAAATCATAGGCAATTAGCAAGACGTCCCCAATAAAGGCGTGGTCCTGCAGGTGGTGATCACAGGCCACTTCTCACTTCCTATGCCTGCCGGCTGATGAGTCTACAACCCACACAAGTGGCTCAGGTAGTGCAGCTCATCCAGGATGGCACATCAATGTGAGCTGTGTTAAGGTTTGCAGTTTCTGTCAGCGTAGTGTCCAGAGAATAAAGGTGCTACCAGGGGACAGGCCAGTACATCAGAAGACTTGGAGGATGCAACAACCTAGCACCAGGACCACTACCTCCACCTTTGTGCAAGGAGGAACAGGAGGAGCACTGCCAGAGTCCTGCAAAATTACCTCCAGCAGGCCACAAATGTGCATGTGTCTGCTCAAACGGTCATAAACAGACTCCATGAGGGTGGCACGAGTGCCCGACGTCCACAGGTGGGGGTTGTGCTTACAGCCAATCACCGTGCAGCATGTCTTGCATTTGCCAGAGAACACCAAGATTGGCAAGGGGATCCTCAGAAAATAAGATCCTCAGACCCCTTGTGAGACCATTTGCTGGTGCGGTTGGCCCTAGGTTCCTAATGCAAGAATGCACGTGGCTGGACTGTCAGCAGTTCCTGCAAGACGAAGGCATTGATGCTATGGACTTGGCCCGCCCGTTCCCCAGAACTGAATCCAATTGAGCACATCTGGTCGTTGCCCCAGACCTCCATGGGTTGATCAAAATTATTGATGGAAATAAGATTAATGTGATTTTGTTGTGAACACATTCAACTATGCAGAAAGTATTTAATACGAATATTCATTCATTCAGATCTAGATGTCTTATTTTGTGCTCTCTATAAATTTTTGTGAGCAGTGTATTTTGCTAACATGGTGGTTTGACTCTCCATCATCATTATAAGATCTCTGCCATAAAATTAATGGAATTGAGGATAGAGATAAATGTTGAGGTTTCAAACACTTCATGGGGTGGTGAAATATTTGCTGGGACAGACATTGAACATTGAGGGCCTTACATTCATAATATTATCTGTCCCAGCAATTGCACATAATTAACCAAAAGTGAACCTAAACATTTAGGTTTCAACCTTAGATTCCATTCCCAATTAATCAATTATTAATTACAATGATGCCCAATGCATTAGCTTTTGTCTCTAAAACTCAACCGAAACTGGGTGTTATAATCTGGACCAAAGTCTCTACTGCACCTCCACCCTCCGCCTCTTTGATGTCTTCTTCAATTGCCTCTTCAATAGCTTCATCAAACTCGTCAAACCTAAAAGCAGCAGACAGTGAAAATACTTACATTTGAGACTCATGATAATTATGCCAAAAAGAACAATTAAGCATATTTGTGTTAATACCTGTAGCTTATGTATTTCTTTGCTCTTGTTGACCTTCTGCCCCAGTTTTTGCTTTTCTTAACTTCTTTCTTTTCTTTTTTTTCCAATTCTTGCTCTTTGTGTTCTTCTGGCTCCACCTTGAAAATAGGTATCTTTAGTGATGTTTTTTGAAACTAAATGGGAGAAGCCCATGGCTACTACATACAATACTTCGTCATTCTGGACTATGTTAACCTGTGCAGATAAACCTGTCATCATCAAATGCACTGATACAAATACCCCATTGTTTCAGCCCCAAAATAGTCACTAACACAGAAAACTGTCATAACTCTCTGATGAAGTGATTGAATAAAAACATACTTTAAAAAATACTTTTAGAAATTTTATCAGCAATAATTAGTACCAAGTAAAATGGAAGAATGTTTTCTTTAACACTTCTTTCACAATTAGTCAATTATTTAGTATGGCTGAAAACAGAATTGAAAAAGCAATAAAAAATACCTTTCACACTAGTACAGTATCTTTGAATCCAATGTGGGTTCAACTAAATCATTATGTGAAACTTTGTCAATGACTATTATTCTTATAAAGGAAATATCTAAATACCCTAAACCTTCAAGTGGTGTTATATATATTCCCTAAGAGACTTTTTTGATCATCTTCAGTAATAAAAAGGTTCCTAAACTCCTGCTCATAACACTGGAAACAGTGAATTAATGTGGAATTATATTTATGCTGTGTTTGCAGCAATCTCAGTAGAATGAATGAACGGTGCTGTAATAAACTCTAGCACTTACTGATGGGGTATGATATTTTCCACACTGATCCCAACATAGACCAAACGCTCCTTCCTGAAGGGGATTGAAAGATTTTGTTATGTGTGATTACAATGTTAGATAAGCAAAATAATCACCTTAAAAGGTTCTTACCTACGCTCTGCGCGTTCCCTCTTCTTCAAAACTGCAATCAAGGTTCTGTAACTGTTCCTCCAGCTTCTCACAGAGAAGTTTCTGCAAGTCAAAAAAAATAACAGACATAAGCCCTCTTAACAAACCTGACATGCAGCTCATTAGCGGGTCCGTTTTGTCTGTACATACATGCTGGCATGGAGGGCAGACCATTCTCCATCTGGGATGATCATGAGGGGTGGGTCTCAGACACGCTGTGTGATATCCACTATCACATGAGTCACACAGTAGAATCTACAATAACATGGCAGAGGAGAGTTAATATGCAGAATTTCACAAGTACAATGAAGGAAAGTGTCACATGACCCACCAGCTCAGGGTGGTTGGGTAGTCCACAGTGTTTACAGGGATCATCATTTGGTTGATCATCATCAGAGCAGGATGTGGATGAATCTGAACTGTTCTTTTCTCGGTTCCTCCTTCTTGGCCGCTTTTCCACTTTGTAATCTTCATCACTGTCATCGTCCTCACTCTCGTCACTCTCATCATCATCGTTATCTTCATCATCCTCATCCGAACCTTTCTTTTGCGCCGAGTGCGAGTATTAGACCACCTTGCCCTCCGTCTCCGTCGTCCCTGTAATACAAATGTGATATTCTCATCAGTGTTTGCTCATCCGGTCAAATTTTACAGAATAATAAGAACAGAGAACAAATCCCACCTTTGTGTCCCTGAGCAGGACACTTAACCCCAGGGGGGGACTGTCCCTGTAAGTCACTCCTGATAAGGGTGTCTGGTAAATGCTGTAAATGTAAAAAATCTTTTTCTTTACCTTTGCCTTTGGTTGAGCATCAGTGTCGACCTTCTTTTCTTTTGGTTTTTTTCGGCGCTGGAGTGTCCTCCTCAACATCCTCTTCTGCTGTAACCTTCTCTTTGGTGGGCAGGGGTGTGGTCGGCTTCTTGTCTTGTTTCCGGTCCTGGATCTCAGCCAGCTTGGCCGTGGGCCTGCAGATCCGAGGCGACCTCCTCAGAGACCGTCCGTCACACATTTCTGTCTCGGAATCAGCCCTTCTCTGTTCTCTCAGATGCTCGGTGGCTCTATGACGTGAAGCCATCTGGACCTTCTGACCCCTTCCATCATTCTGGTCCTCAGATGAAGCTTGAACGTCCTCACCCTCTTCTGCACGAAACACTGACGTGTCATTCTCACTCCTCTCCCCATTCTGCTTGTACTCAGTCCAATTTTCTTCAGAACTCGCTTGGTGAACATTACTTTCTTTTGTCTCAGTTGAGGACACGTCGACCTGGCCATCTAACGCCACCTTCTGAGCGGCTTGATTTTTGTCCCGTTCTTTCCTTTCTTTTTCAGGATCAGCCTCAGTTTTGTCCCGGTCTTGGTTTTCTTTTTCAGATTCACCCTCGATTTGTCCCTGTCTTGGATTTCTTTCCAGGTTCAGTCTCGATTTTGTCCTGGTCTTGGATTTCTTTTTCAGGTTCAGCCCTCGATTTGTCCCGGTCTTGGTTTGTCTTTTTCAGGTTCCAGCTCGATTTTGTCCCTGTCTTGGTTTTCTTTTTGAGGTACAGCCGCGATTTGTCCCCATTCTTTCCTTTCTTTTTCAGATTCACCCTCGATTTTGTCCCTGTCTTGGATTTCTTTTCCAGGTTCAGCCTCGATTTGTCCTGGTCTTGGATTTCTTTTTCAGGTTCAGCCTCAATTTTGTCCCCGGTCCTTGGTTTCTTTTTGAGGTTCAGCCTCGATTTTGTCCCTGTCTTGGTTTTCTTTTTGAGGTTCAGCCTCGATTTTGTCCCTGTCTTGGTTTTCTTTTGAGGTACAGCCGCGATTTTGTCCCGTTCTTTCCTTTCTTTTTCAGGTTCAGCCGCGATTTTGTCCCGGTCTTTCCTTTCCTTTTTCAGATTCCGCCTCGATTTTGTCCCGGTCTTTCCTTTCTTTTTCAGATTCCGCCTCGATTTTGTCCCGGTCTTTCCTTTCTTTTTCAGATTCCGCCTCGATTTTGTCCCGGTCTTTCCTTTCTTTTCAGATCCGCCTCGATTTTGTCCCGGTCTTTCCTTTCTTTTCAGATTCCGCCTCGATTTTGTCCCGGTCTTTCCTTTCTTTTTCAGATTTCGCCTCGATTTTGTCCCGGTCTTTCCTTTCTTTATCAGATTCCGCCTCGATTTTGTCCCGGTCTTTCCTTTCTTTTTCAGATTCCGCCTCGATTTTGTCCCGGTCTTTCCTTTCTTTTTCAGATTCCGCCTCGATTTTGTCCCGTCTTTCCTTTCTTTTTTCAGGTTCCGCCTCGATTTTGTCCCGGTCTTTCCTTTCTTTTTGAGGTTCAGCCTTGGTTTTGTCCCGGTCTTTCCTCTCTTTTTGAGGTTCAGAGCCTCGATTTGTCCCACTCTTTTCTTTCTTTTGAGGTTCAGCCTCGATTTTGTCCCGCTCTTTTCTTTCTTTTTGAGGTTCAGCCTCGATTTTGTCCCCGTCTTTCCTTTCCTTTTGAGGTTCAGCCTCGATTTTGTCCCCGTCTTTCCTTTCTTTTTCAGATTCAGCCTCGGTTTTGTCCCCCGTCTTTCCTTTCTTTTTCAGATTCAGCCTCGGTTTTGTCCCGTCTTTCCTTTCTTTTTCAGTTTCAGCCTCGGTTTTGTCCCCGTCTTTCCTTTCTTTTTCAGATTCAGCCTCGGTTTTGTCCCCGTCTTTCCTTTCTTTTTCAGATTCAGCCTCGGTTTTGTCCCCGTCTTTCCTTTCTTTTTCAGATTCAGCCTCGGTTTTGTCCCCGTCTTTCCTTTCTTTTTCAGATTCAGCGTTATTTTTCCTCAAAGTGAAGGCTGGGTGGGCTTACTCTGCTCACCCGGTACTGAAGAGAGTTCTGTGGGTTCCTCTTTGTTTTCTGCACCACTGTTACTTCTGTTACTACTCTGCTCACCTGGTACTGAAGAAAGTTCGATGGGCTCCTCTTCATTTTCTGCACCATTGCGCTGCAAGGACATGGCCTTTACAGACTCTGCACAGGTTTCTTTTTGAACATTTCCCTCAGCAATTACTTTAGAAGAGCCAGTTGCTTCAGTTAGTGGGATCATTCCTTTACAGGCGCCCATTCTCCAAGTGTCATCAACAGTCACTTTACTTGTGACTTCTGGGCCATTTTGTTTTTCAGTCTCAGTCAAAGCATTTCCCTCATCTACCATACAGCTTCCTTCTTTCTCTGTGACTCTGGAGACAGCGCCTGCCTTTTCAAAATGATCTTCTTCTGCGCCCTCCACAGGCTCAACCCTTTCCAATTCTTTTATGGGCTCTTTACAGTTCCTTTAGCAGAAACCCTAACGTCTTGCGCCTTGAATATTGACAACTTATTTTGGATTCTTTTGAAGGCTCATCACATACGTCCATTTTTTCTGATTCTACCACCTGAGAACGTTCATCCATTTTACCAAGAGCTGGAGACTTGTCTGCTTTATCGCTCTCTTTGAGGGAAGGGCGATTGTCTACTTTTTCTATCCTTTCTATTAAGACAGGAGTCTTGTCTTCATGACTGAGGGCAAAGTGTGACATTTCTTTTTTTGCAGTGTTCTGATGTTTTGGTGTCTTTTGGACTTCACCTGTACCTTTTGCAGCCTCTTCAGACACTGTACTAGTTGGAACCATATCAACATTCCTAAGGACAGAAGACTTGTCCTGTTCTTGTCCATGTTTGTCTGTAGAATGGGGACAAATGGCAGAATCTTCTCGCAGGTGGGTAGTGGGAGTTTCACCTATCGGATTAGGAGGTGCAACTGATGCTTCAACTTCTTGACACGTTTCTGTTTTCATGGACTGTTCAGGTAGGACATCTTCTTCCATCTTCTCCTCTTTACTTGACATTTTACCATCAGATCTTTCACCGGGTTCAGAAGGAGATGCTGAACTCTTCATTTGGGTTGGAGCATCATTTCGTGACTCTGACAAGTCTGCTGATTCAGAGGACAAAGTATTCACTTTCAATGCTGATTCATCTATTTTAGCCAAATTTTCAATGTTTGTGGAAATATTTGCTCCAGATGAAATTTCAGTATCAGTAAGTTGAGTACTTTTTCTCTCTTTGTTCATATGACTCTAATGTACTGTGTTCTACCACCGTAGACATTTTTGACTGTAAAGAACATGTTCCAGGCTGTTCAATCTCCATCCCTTCTTCTAAACTATATGTTACACATCAACATTCTTCAGCTTATTCTCATTTTTCTTCACATTTTCGCAAATTTTCATTTGGTGTTTTGCCCACGTCGTCCTTTTGCTCATCGTCCTTTGGTATTCCCAGTGAAGAACAAGGTGGCTTGTTCTTGGTGACTTCATCACCATTCATGATTGCAGGTTGGTCCCATCGCAGGCATTGGATGCATTAGATGGGTTGAATACATTGATTGCTGCTGCTAGCGACATTGCTGTTCTCATAGTCAGCACTTCGTTTCATCTCTCTTTTCTTCAGGGGGATTTTAGCCTGTTGGTCATGCTTAATTACTCGTTGACGCTCATCGGCAGCTTTTCTCCTGCTCTTCTGAGGGCTCCTGGCATTATGGTCAGGCTGTTCTTCTTTCCTCCTTGACTCCTAACTGGACTTTTTCTTTGATTGTTGCATCCTCCCGCTCTTTTGAAAGTCTTTTTGTTACCAATCTGGAAAGGCACAGCTTCAATCAGCTCCTGTTTTATGGTTTCTTTTGCTGCTTCTTCTACTTGAATTTCAGTTTTGCTGGAAACGTGTGATGCATTAGTGGACTTTTCTTCATTTTCAGAATTTACCTCCCCTGCAACATTAATAAAATGTCATTATTACATGTCAGTTACAAACTAACATCTATATTAGAGAATTATATTCCTAAAACTAAAATCCAGCTCTGGCAATTACCTGTACAGCCTCCTCTCCTTTCTTCATTTTGTCTTCATCATCTAGGCTTGGACTTGTTTCTGGAAGACCCTTCTTCAGTCTCTTTCTTTATCAGAAGAGCAGGGTCAATCTGGGTCTTCAGCAGGGCCAGGACTTCAGCAAGGTCATTCCTATCCCTGCAGTTTCAAAATATACAACACTTTATATGAATAATTTACATGACGATTTCAAACCCAGCCACTGGGGACATGTGTGATTCTTGGTGTCAGTTCCAATCCTGGGTAAATGGGGAGGGTATCAGACATAAAACTTTTGCCAATCCATTGTACGGACAACCAGACCGGCTGGTCTGCTGTGGTGAGCCCCTAACGGGAGCAGCCGGAGGAGAAGAAGATGGAACAGTGCAGGAGGTTGCTATTTTTTCTCTCTTCTGGTTATTTTAAAAAAGTTGTTGTTATTGTGTGATACAGTTCCTGCACACCTGACTCCGCTCCAGATCTGGGTGTACTTAGTAGAGAAGTGTGTCAAATGAGAGGATGGGAATTAAAACCTATGAATTAACCAGTGATCTAAGCCAATGCTTGGTTTTCTGTATTGTTGTAGTAACATATTTAACATGCACTGTCTGATTTCACTGATTTGTACAATCTAATTATGACAACATGATAGCTCTAGACAGTAATCTTTTATATATATAGAAAACCCCACTTACTAACCATTGGTGTCCCTGAGCGGATACATTTAACCCTGAGTGTCTCCAGGGGGGACTGTCCATGTAATAAGGATGTCTGATAAATGCCGTAAATATAAACAGACAACATACCTGACAATGCATTTCCACGATGACCCATCCAGGTCATCCTGCTCCTCCACATAGATAACGGACATTGTGGTCCTGGTCCAGTTGAAACCAAGTACATCAAACCATCTTTATCCCTGCCAATGGGCTGCAGGCGCATCTTGTCAGGTCTTCCTCATTGATGGCCATTTTAAACTTAACATTGTCATCAAAACTGAACATTCACACAGATACTGAGGGGAAAAGCACAAAAATCACACTGTAACTTAATTGGATTAAGAAATTAACAAAATAATTAACATGAGTTTATGATCATTATGACATTTTCCTGACATTTCAGGATTTTAAAATTATTTATGAAATAACATTAATTCAGGGTAGCGTCACTCTCTGTACTGAGCACTGCTTCATTTAAAAATGATAAATTACTACTCTGAATGAGCCCTTAAACCAGAGCAAAAGTTTACCTTGAGAATTCCTGTTTTGCACTCCACGGTCATCTCTTTGTAACCCTTCTTTTCCAGCTCCCATGCCCATGTTGCATTAAACTCCTGGCAAACCTGGGAAAATGAATGAAGACCATAACTTAAGCATACAACAGACACGAAGGATAACGAAACACTATAATAAATCCCAGATAAAACCACTGGCCTTCACAAGATACTTCTCCCATCTGTCTGCAGACACAGACTTGCCGACTTTCCTCAGCAATTTCACATGAAGATCCACCAATAACTTAGGAACTGTTAAAAGTAGAAAAAAAATTCATCGATTGTGTCATTAGCAAACAAATGTAAATGGTGACGTGTAGAAAAACGAAAAAACTACAAGTATTAGTTCAAATCATTTCTCTCGTTTGTAATTACAGAACGTTCTGATGCAAACCTCTTGCTTGCTTTTTTTCCGTCTATGAACGGCTTTGCTCGCCTCGTTTTTAGTTTAGATTTGTAAAGCGTCTTCGAGCATATGGATAAACGCAGAATCAATTAATGAATTATTACCTTTTAATTCCACCAGAAGAACCCTGGCTGGCGAATGACAGAAGTTCACAACAGCGCGGCCGCGCCAGCAGGAGTTTAGCCGGACCGCGCATGCGCACCGCAGCCCCGCAAACGACTGGCTGGGCCAATTTATTTAAGGGTAAATATTCCGCTCATTGTGGCTGCTCCGCAACCTCCTGCCGTGCACAACAAGCGCGAAGTAGCGCCGTGCGGGCTGTGCTGCCGTGTAAAAGCGCGCAGCGTTTGCTCGGCTCGGCGCGGATCGCTGTGTTTTCTATGTGTGATGGAGAGCAAACGGGTCCTGGCCACATAAAGCCAGGAAAATAAATCCCGAGACAAGAAGCATTTGTTTGTCGCAGAAAATACGCATCTTACCGACCGAACGAAAGTTAACTGCGGCTCGAAACTCTGTCTAGCGCCATTCCAACGCGTTTACTGCAACCCAGGCGACAATGAAAACTCCAGCATTGCAACACGACGCGCTGATACCAGACAATAACACAACAGCCAGCGCGAACATTTGCACTCATGCAATGGAGGTGTCCTCCTCCCACACCGCACAGTCCCTCTTAAAGCCCACCTGAGGACTTCTCCTGCAGATATCGCTCCAGCTGCGGGAAGGTGAGCTCCGGCAGATCCAGCAGCGCTCCGTAGCGCTCCAGAAAGGAGCAGATCACCGCGAAGCCCGGGCACAACCCGGGGGAAGAAGCCACCGCCGCCGCCGAGGCAGCCATTTTTCCAGCGGAGGGGGCAGAAGACTGTAAGCTCGGAGGACCAATGACTGCCCACAATTCAGCGCGTCGAAGAGGCGAGTGGCCCAGAGGCCTTTGCGGTACAGTCGGAGGAGCACTAATGTAAACAAACGCGCATCCGTGAGCAGGAATTGCCGCGGGAATTAGGAATAACCCGGCAGTCACGTTCTATTACAGAAAAAACCCTCCCGACCCGAGACCAACATCTTCACACCGTCAAAACAAGCGCTCACGCTGCAGCGGCACTTAAATACGTCGGATCCCCGCGCACCTCCGCTGAAAAGAGCTCCGGTCGTCGCGTCGGTTTCCAGGGATTTGTTTGCCTGTTTTGGAATATGGCTTGAACATATTGACATTTTTATTGTGTATGAAGAATCTATGCTCTATACAACAGATAGATACATAGATAGATGCATTAGTGATCCCAAGAGTAAGGCTTGTTATGTAACGTACAGGTGCCACAGACAAATCTAACCCATTTACTGAAATATATCCCTTTGGAAATACTTTTTACTTTAACTCCACTACATTTCAATGTGTAATTTCTTACCTTTCACCTCACTACATTAGACGCAGTGACATGACTGTTGCATAACTGTTTCTTATCTTATAACACCCGCACGACTTATTAAAACGCAACATTTTTACATGCAATTTGCGCAACTCGTGCCGAATCTGTTTCTGAATGGCTGAATGTTGGTAGAATTGTTAACTTCTTAAACGAACCGAGATTTAATTTGCAGAAATGTCTTTCTGTCCGCAGCTCATCACATGTTCATTGCAGCAGACAATCAAAATAACACCGACGTCAGCACCCCTACATAAGATATAAGGCACATTAACAGTACATTTTAAGTCAGGTTATTGTTTTAAATGGCATCTAATGTAATTAGATGTCTAGTTGTCTAATGTCTAGTTCAGATGATCTTAAAAATTGGAAAAGCGACAAAAAAGTCTTTCTAAACAACACAACTATACAGCAAGCATTTTGTAACCTTCCTATCGTGTTTAGTGCAGCAGATAAGCTTCACGTTGAGCAGGTAAACACCACACCTACAAACACTGCAAGCCCCGCCCACTGACGTCACCCACTTCTTCTGAATTTACATTTACAGCATTTATCAGACGCCCTTATCCAGAGCAACTTACAATCAGTAGTTACAGGGACAGTCCCCCCCTGGAGCAACTTAGGGTTAAGTGTCTTGTCAGGGACACAATGGTAGTAAGTGGGATTCAAACCCGGGTCTTCTGGTTCATAGGCGAGTGTGTTACCCACTAGGCTACTACCACCCTAAATTTATACAAACACCACTTCCTATTATAGTAAATCTGACTTATAAACTTCTCATGTTCTCAAACCCTTTAAGTTTGCCTTCAGTGTTTTGTGCTTACAATCATTTTAATGAACATTAGATTAATGAAACACATTCTGTTAAATGATTGTTGAGACAGACGTGACAGTGCCTAAAATTAGACGATTACTTTGGTAAATTGATACGTTTGAAGTACACATCTGAAGGCAAGTATTTTTGTAGTTTAAATTTATTATATTAAATGGTATTTTAAAGTGCAACCTTTTACTTATACTGGAGTAAAATGTGTAAAGTAAAATCTTTACTAAATGGTCTGCCATCCTGTGACAACATGAAGCACAAGGTTGCTTGGTGCAAATAAGTTACACTACTACCTAGTCTCCAGCAGGAGATGCTATGAGGCAAGACTGCAGTATAACACTCAACCACTCACTCCCCTCTTTTTTCCTCAGACCTTTAGTAAGAGGTGCCATGGTATTTGTTGAATTTAGTAAAAGGTTTAAATTTGCCGGATCTTCCAAGCAGCATCTTAGTATTTGACAACTAAGGAAACCGTGTATGAATGAACTATGCCATTAAAAACCAATTTACAGATGAAAGCTGTCACTAATTATGATAATTGAAAAAAAAGTGATTACCTAGTTGTTACAATTACTTTCTGACTTACCTATTATGAATAAACTAAAGGAGATGCTAGAGTGGGAATCTGAAGAACATTCCTGTGAGTCGGTAAAATAATTATTGTCCAATAGCCCTTTATGTCTTTACAAACTTGAACAGTTTGATTGGCAGATATTTATAATCTGTTAGTTCATTAACAGATTGCCGGGTAAATTTATAACTAGTCCCTTGTATAATTCATGCATTTACTTTTTAATTTCCCATTTTAAATAATTCACAACACATTATATTATGTGTATTTATCTATTTAACTTTGGTACTCATAGCCCTCCATACCAGTCTGACTGACCTGGACTGCATTTGGTATTTCCTGGACACATTTCAATTGGATAGGTCATGTGGCTGGATACAGAGGGCAGTAGGTCAGGATTATGCAGAGGGCTGAGTCTAGTTGTAAAGCATTTGCAGAAGTGACTGCTCATCTTCTTTCTTCTTCCTGCCCAAATGGTACAGGAAGAGTAGGATTAGGGATGGAGAGCCTTGCTATAGAGCAGTATAGAAAGAGAACAGGAATCGGTTACCTCCTCCATCGCCCAATTCTCTTGTGCAAATCTGTTCACAGCTTTCTCATGTTTACAACCCGAACAGCATCACTGATGCAAACTCAGTCTGAGTTAAAAATTCACAGAATTCATGGGTGATGGGAAATGGCACAGTTGTACTCTCGGTTATCTGTAATGCGTACAGAATTAGTTTGACATTTGTGTGTAGCAAAGTATGCACACTTAAGAGCGGTCCTGTGAATATGCATATAGGGCTTTGCTCCTCTGACCTGACCTGCCGGGTGATAGATTTTCTGTAGCCTCAATGATTGCCGTATTCATCCACGACCTATTTTAGACGGGGTCTGGTATCTCCGGTGGCTGTCTCAGACACGTGGAAACGCCCCAACCTGCGTCAGAAAGGAACATTTGGATCCGGTTTCAGGGTGACTGTAGGCGATGGGTTGGGGGGAGGCAGTTGTTTACCCCAGTTGTGAAACTGAAAGGTGATACGAACAGGGTTTAGAAAACCGGTTCTATCTGGTGTGGGAACAGTCAGCAGGTTCACCAGTCGCCTCTGTTCTCTTTTAAATCAGTCAAAATATGTTCCAAATGCATGTCAGGGATTCTGTCTGTTTTGAACATGTATAAATTAGTGACTTCTGGACACCACATACTTAAAAAAAGCTCAACTCAAATAGTCTCAACACACTTACAAGCTCCCACTATTGGTGAACCGATGTAGATAAAATTGTGGTTCAAAATAAGACATCACGTGTATTCATTGGGATTGGCCAAGAAGATGGTCTGGATTGAGAATCAAGTTTTAAATGAGTGTCAGGTTGTTTTTTTTAGTAGTGTTTCAAACCAGTTTTTCACCATGTGAGCTTTCACTGTGTGTAAGCTGCTTCCCGGACAGCACCAGATGTTAATGAAACCGCGACAAGCACAGACACATAATCTAAACAGCAGACACCGGTCCTTTGTTCTGCCTCGTCCTGATCTACCCTTCCTACGTCAGACGCAAAACTACCACGTAATTAATAGATTTATTACACATTGGTCTACTGCACACACCCATATCTAATGCCAATAGTTTATATGGAGTCTCTCATTTCTAAATGTCCCCAAACCAAAGACATAATGTCTTCATTGTTTTCAGTTCCAGTGAGATCAACAGATATTGATCCGGATAATGTCTCATTCTGCCAAAAAATGAGACATTGTTGTACAGTGGTCTACAAAGGGATATTTCAAATGAGTAATTATTTAATAATCAGAGCAGAAGGTGGGAGCACAAAATGGACAGAAGCCCAGGTGAATAAGGAGATGCCTGCTCCTATCCTTCTTCAGCAGTCACTCCCAGGTCTCACTACACCTGCACCGCACCTCTGAGAGCTCCATGATGTCCGCCATACCAGACGTGACATTAATGTATTATAATGCTGGTGTTTACAGTTATGCTCAGCACTTGCAGTCTTGCGGTGTTGTGTGCTGCTCGTGGTCCTAGTGGCATGTTGTCTCTGCAATGGAAAGATGGTTGAAATGACAATAAAATCCTACATTCGTTGACTAGCTGAGGAGAAGGTAGTCACTTCCAGTGCAACAGCCATTGGGTCTTAATGGGGAGTCAGAACTTCTTTTGAAAGGAATCCTATGATAGATGCATAAATATGCCTTAAATGTGAAAATATTTACTTTTGCAATAATGCCTGTAAACCTATCAACTTATTCTGTTAATACACAGGTTTTCTGGACTGTGAACATTCCGAAATAGAGTGTTCATAGCAAAGCAAAGCAAAATATATAGTCTGCCATGCCACAAAAAAAAACATTTCTAGAATGCACGTGGATGTTGGTGAAGTGAAACCTGCAGTACAGTGCCATGCCCAAAAATAATGTAAATGACCAACCATAACACTTAAATCAGGCTGAAAATAGTTAAATATGCTATATCAACTGCCAATCGATCATCGAAGTCCCTGCTCTGTGTGATTATATATATATGTGCCTCTGCAACTGCTGCACCAACATGTACCTTCTGCTGCAGTAAACAAGCAGGTTAAATATAGAATACTGTGTGACCAACAGATCATGCCACTCAAGTGCAGCTCCTATAAAGTGGGGGCTACATTAAGAAGTTTCCAACAGAGTCTTCGAGCCGAAGCTCCTTCACACATTGTGGATTATCACACAGGACTTTTTTTCCTCGGATTGGATTATTCGTTTAAGATTTACCAGGTAATAAGAGTGGAAATGCTTTGAGCGAGTTGAGAAAACATCACATTTCTATATTAAAATATTACAAAATGATTATTTTGCACACATCTGTGTGTGGTATAGATGGTGTTATGAGGAATTGGATGAAAGACTCAAAATTTATGGCCAAACATCTTGCAAGTGGAAGAAACCTCCAACAAGAAAACTGCTCTATTGAAGAAACCTGACGGTGAATCTGCTCTGGCATCTAGTAGTGGTGCAAAATGCAGTAACTATGGACAATAACGTTTTATAGGGTCAGTTACGTGTTGCCTTAAATTACTTGGATATGAAACATATATAAATGGAATATTTATTCGCTCATTTAAGTCTATGTTGCAAAAATGACAAAGCATAATTCAAACAAATAGACATTTTTTAAATGAGTTTCTCTCTTCTGCCTCAGCGACACCAGGAAATAGCTCCACACTTGCCTGTTTAACAGACACCAGGACTGATCAGTCATGGTTGGAATGAAGCCCACTGAAAGGGTTCCTACTGCTCCTGTCAAGTTTTTTGGTGCAGGAACTGCCGGCTGCATTGCTGACCTGGTTACCTTTCCTCTTGACACAGCTAAAGTCAGGCTGCAGGTAAATGCCGGTACGAGTGTGAACCACTCTTACCCCAGGTAGTAGCGATATCAATGTCCATCTCAACTGTTTCAGATCCAGGGAGAGGCAAAGCCTGCCGACGGGACTGTAGTGAAATACCGTGGTGTGTTTGGCACCATCACCACAATGGTGCGTACTGAGGGCCCTCTCAGTCTATACAGTGGACTGGTGGCCGGGCTTCAGAGACAAATGAGCTTCGCCTCCGTTCGCATTGGTCTTTATGACAGCATGAAGCAATTTTACACGCGAGGTTCTGAGAGTAAGTGCCAACCAGGGCATTTCAGTGTTAATGGCTGATGCTGTCACATTATGTGAACTCACATAGCTTTCTGTCACCAGATGCAGGCATCATTAGCCGGCTAATGGCTGGCTGTACCACTGGGGCAATGGCTGTGGCATTTGCCCAGCCCACTGATGTTGTCAAGGTGCGCTTCCAGGCTCAGGCACGCTTGGCAGATAGTGTCAAGAGATACAATGGCACCATAGATGCCTACCGCACAATTGCCAGGGATGAAGGAGTCAAAGGATTATGGAAAGGTCAGTTAGGCAACAATCCACAAACAAGCACATAAGTAAATTAGTCCACATTGCCTTGCCACATGCATCAACAAAAGTACAGCATTGCATTATAGATGGTAAACATTTTAAAAACGCTTTTCTGTATTGCAGGATGTGTGCCTAACATAACACGCAATGCCATTGTGAACTGTGCAGAACTCGTAACCTATGACATCATTAAAGAGTTAATTTTGAAATATGACATCATGACGGGTAAGTTTTCCCAAAGCATTTTTAATGCAAAAGAATTTATTTGCTGCAAACCTTCACACGTCACGGTGATTCCTCTGTTTCTCTGTACAGACAACCTGCCCTGTCACTTCACAGCAGCTTTTGGTGCTGGTTTCTGCACCACCATTGTAGCTTCTCCAGTAGATGTGGTTAAAACAAGGTTCATGAATTCTAACGGCAGGCCAGTACAGCAGTGCTATTAACTGTACCATTATCATGCTGACCAAAGAGGGTCCCACAGCCTTCTATAAGGGGTAGGTTCGATCAGATTCAGAATCATGTTAATACACCGTACAAAAATACAATGAACAATACAATACACATTCTTTTTATTATACATTACAAATTCCAATAAAGGAATGTGCATACAGTATGGAATCTATGAGTCTAAAGTAGTAGATGGAGCAGGATGTAATATAAAGTGTAGCAATGGTAGTGTATTCAGCAATTAATAAGGAAATGTTTGAAGCATTAGAAGCACAATTGGCTTCTTTTTACACTTCTACATTACATTTTTTTCTCTTTTCTAGATTTATGCCATCTTTCTTGAGGCTGGGGTCCTGGAATATTGTGATGTTTGTGTCCTATGAGCAAATCAAGAGAGCTCTGACCAGAGCCCAACAGTCCTGGGAAACACCAATATGACGTCCTCCTCTAAATAAACTGGGCAGCAAAAGATCACAAACTTCCGAAGAGAAGTAAAGGAGCAACAAAATGGGCATGTATGGGACAGGTGTCTCAGGGCAGAAGACTGGATGTAGCATAAAGGCCAGACATTCAATCAGCTTAACATTTGGAAAGAAGGAATTCCTGAGATGGATTTGAATTCTTAAGTCCTGAATTCTTAGTTACTGAAAGAAATGTGTTTACAGAATTTTGTCATGTTACAGTCTTGTTTTCCAGTTTAGTGGGTCCAATTTATTGGAGAAGTCATAACCCAAAGATTTGTACCATATATTTGCCACAAGTTTGTAGTTGAGTATGTGAACATTTTGTTATAATTTTAGCATGTATACCATGTCTACCTTTTACTTTTTCCTTTGTACAAATTATGCAGATAATATGTTGTTTACAGAAACCAAAATTCTTAACCAAGCAGAAAATGTGCATGCCATCATAACATATGTTATCTTAATAAATTATAGAGCTCTTTTATGATAACATGTTTGTGAATGTTGAGTCAAATAAGATTACAGGGCTTTTGTCATTTGATGACATCTATCTTGCTCAATTTAAAAGAGAACTACAGGATGCAATCTGAATGTTCCTAGTGTCAGGTATGTCTATGGTATGTTAAATATAATATTATAATAAATATAACTTATAATATAAGTTTAGCAGAAAGTGGGGAAAATCTGTGACTTGTGGCACAACATAAACATGTAATCTGAATGGCACATCACCTCACTTGCAGAAATGCAGATCTTATATTATAATATATTATTTACAGGGGCAGGTGGTGGCCTAGCTGTTAAGGAAGCAGCCCTGTAAACAGAAGGTAGCCAGTGCTTTAAATAATTACTCGTTGAGCAAAGCACTGAAAGCACTTCAGATAAGAAAACTGACTGAGAGCACTGCCTTTTCACTGATTCACCAAATTGTAACAATGAAGTATGTAAGGTTTATAAATAATGTATATTATAGGATTAAAATATAATCCTATATAAAACCATCAGGTTTTAAATGATGCTCAGAGGTGAAGAGCAGCCATAATTACTGTCATTCATGGCTGTATGATGCACAAGTTTACTGTTGTAATGGCAGCCAACTTGAATGTAGGACACAGTACAGTCATCACAGCCCTGCCTAGGGTTACTTTCTTCCTAGCCAACACTAGACTGAATGGAGATGATTTGCAAGAAGTAGCTTCAGTAAAAAAAAGTGACATAAAGGAAATAAAACCAAAATGTGACACATACATAGACTGCATTTGAGCCGCTACATATTTTGAGGCGGTGTGTCCCTCGATTAGAGGACCAGAAACTAAATTGTCATGACCAGTGATTATTTGTCAAACATAGGTCAAATAATGATGGTCCCACCCAGTCATTAGAACTTTCCTGCTGTGTGACATTGGATATTATTATTGTAACAATGGAGTTATTCAAAGTTTTGGCATTATTTTGTTGTCAAAAATAAAACGTGGTTTTATGCTACACTGGCAGCTATATCACATTTCTTTAATAGGGCTTCAATTGTTTTCCACTCACAATAAATACATAACACATGCATTAACAAACATCAGTATTTTTGTCCAGAACATTCTGCCTCTTGTTTTTAAAGTCTGTCTAAATTCAATCTTTCGGTGCACCAGGTTGAATGCGTATGCATTGAATGCATTTTTGATGCCGCCCAAATGAGTAAGATTTAGATTTTATAATAATGGTTGAACGTGCTGTGTTGGGTAATGCGCAAACTACGTCCAGCTGTGAGTTTACAACATCCCTTGCAGTGGATCACACATGGGTTTCATTACACATTTTCTATAGAATCACCGTGACTCAGCACCCACAGAAATATATTTTACCTTTACGGCATCGCCCTTATCCAGAGCGCCTTACAGTCAGTAGTTACTGGGACAGTCGCCCTGGACACAAGTGTCTTGCTCAGGGACACAATGCTAGTGACTGGGGTTTGACTTTGTGGTCATCTGGATTCATAGGTGAGTGTGTTACCCACTGGGCTGCCTGCAACCACCCAAATTGTAGCCATAATGAGCAATTCACCATGTACAATCTACACTTTACTATTGTTATTGTAAATTTACAGAACAAAATTTAGGGAAAGCGGAATGACACAAACCAATAATAGTTAAAAAAAAACATATTACAAATGTGTCTGGACTGATAGTGAACAGATGTTTTGAAGACAGAGTGAAGAAAAGACAGTATTATTTTTTTAGAACAAGCAATATATGAAATACAATTTGTATCAATTGGTGTATCAATTATTCTCAAATATAAAAAATATATATTTTACTGTAATGTGTATTTTTCCTGTAATCTCCATAAATTGTGAATATGCAACTATACTGCTGCTGTTCCTACCATAAATAAAGAAAAGAAGAAAAACACACTCCAATCCACAAAAGAGCAATTGTAAAACAACTGTGTAATTTTTTATAGAATGCATCATGAATATCAGTACATTGTTAAAAGGAAATTATTGCATATATCAGCCTAAATGGAATAAAGTCGAGTCGATTTGAATTATTTGCTCAATATTAAGCCATATAAAAATGTCTGCAAAGATAACACCACGATATGTTCTGTTTGAGAGACCATAATAAAAAAATCTAATAAAGCAGCAATAAAAAAGGCCGAGCTCCCGTTCTGTGATGACGTCACAAGCGGGCTTATAAACGGGGGCCCGGCAACCGCTTCCTGGCTGTGCAGACTGCGAGCGATCCTGAAGAAAGACGCGCTGTTTTACCCACGCTTTTACCTCGTTTTTACTAGGGTAAGAACTCCCCAGCTACCAGACAACCGGGCGCGATATGGCGACCAAGTCTGTGGCTTTAAAAAGTCCATATGAGTTGTTAGTGGCAGTTTTTCGTGGAACAGGTATGAGTTATATTCTGTGTGTGTGCTTTTTATGCCCTCATGTAAAAGTACTCATTGTGTTCCCAGATTTTAGAGTATGTTTTTAAAGCAACTCGATTTTGGACGTTTTCTATGGAGGAACAGGGCAACGAAATTATAGTTGAAAGTAATTTCAACCAGAGAGATACTTTCAGGGAATCTTGATCCTTGGCTGCCTCGGGTTGCTGGACCAAAGGTAAGAAGTCTCGTCTTTTTTCCCCACTAATAAAATGCACTTGACTTGTTTATATGCGGAACTGGCATTGGCAGGGACTCCCGTGAGACACCACTTCCGTGGGCGGGGCTTGTGGCAGTAGCGTTAGACACGCCCCCTTTCTGCCTCCCAGGGGACACGCTGTCCTCAGCTGTTCTGCATAGCCTGTGGCATTTACATATTTTGTGTCAAATAATGATCAAATCAGTTATTTCAGAATTTATATATCAGAATTTAACTTTTCTAAAGCCACCATCTAAACCTAATCATATTTCCTTTGTTTTAGTGTCTGAGTTCATCTCTTTTGGGTTCCATTTGTGAACAAATTCCACTCCACACCCTTACTGCATCGGGAGGTACAATGGTTGGTTTTAAACCTGCTGATGTGCCACCTACAGCCACTGTCAAGTTGGTTGGTGCTGGAACAGCAGCCTGCATTGCAGACCTGTTTCACATTTCCTCTGGACAACCCGCAAAAGTTAGACTCCAGGTGAGGTATAAAATCTGGTTCACCCTGCATTTGCATTCAGTTTACCGCTTCTAAGCAAAGGCCATGGATCCCCAGGTTAATCTATATGTTAGAAAGGTGTAGAGGAGCATTTAGGAGCTTGCCTAAATATTCTTATCCCTAATGTTTAATTTAAAACTGACATAAAGCTTCTTTTTTTTTTTTTTTTTTTTCCTCTCAAATTCCTGCCTGCATTGGTAATGTAAGCTGAACCAGGAGCGGATGGTTAACCACCTTCAATTCTGCAGCTCCAGGACCTTTTCACCATGGGTGGTGTGGGCCTGAAAAAGCCTTTCCAAACCATTTTGGTTCTGTCCAGATCCAGGTGAGACGAAAGGCACCCACAAGTACTGGGCCTGGATTGCAGTACCGTGGAGTGTTCGGTACGATCACTACCATGGTGCGTACCGAGGGTCCTTTGAGTCTGTACAATGGACTGGTGGCTGGGCTCCAGAGGCAAATGAGGTTTTGCTTCTGTCCGTGTTGGTCTTTATGACTCAGTCAAGCAGTTTTACGCACAGGGCTCCGAGCGTAAGTAACACCCAAACCCCACACACACTGTTGAAAAAGCTCATTCTGGTCAACCTCACTTGTTCTCATATGGTGCATTACCACTAGATGTTGGGATTGGGAGTCGCATTTTGGCAGGCTGTACAACCGGAGCAATGGCAGTTGCTGTGGCCCAGCCCACTGATGTTGTGAAGGTGCGTTTCAGGCCCAGGTTGGCACTGCTGGGGTCAGCAAACGATACAGTGGTACCATTGATGCTTACAAAGACCATTGCTCGTCAGGAAGGCCTGTGTGGACTGTGAAAGGTAGAGGTTCTGCGGAGTAGTTCTTATTAGGCCTGTCAAAATACTAAATCTGTCAGTTTTCAAAAATGCGTTTATCAAGCTTCATTTTTAAGAAGCATTGCAAAATGTCTTTATATATATATATATATATATATTTTTTTTTCTTTTTTTTTTATTTTAATTTTTTTTATTATTTATTTTTTTATATGTAATGTCATGATCAATAAATACTGGATTTCGTTCTAAGCTTCATTATATATTCTAAACAGGCACTGGTCCCAACATCACCCCGAAATGCCATTGTAAACTGTTCTGAGCTGGTGACATACGATCTAATCAAGGACCTGCTTATAAAATCAACCCTACTGACTGGTAATCGGTCCTTATGAACTCTCCAAACTTTTGCAGAAGTACGCTGTAATATTCTTCTTGCACTAACAGCCTGGTATTAATCGCCTTTTCAGATGAATTTGCCGTGCCACTTTACATCTGCGTTTGGTGCAGGCTTTGCACCACAGTGGTGGCCTCGTCCCGTTGACGTTGTGAAGACGAGATACATGAACTCCTCCAAGGGCCAGTACGGTAGCGCCCTGGACTGTGCTCTTGCCATGCTGACCAAGGAGGGACCTAAGGCCTTTTACAAGGGGCAAGTCTTTTCAGCCATACAAAATAGTTAAATGTAATTTATTGTAAAGAATTCGTATTTTTATTCTGGCCCATCTCCCTTCAGGTTCATGCCATCATTTCTGAGGCTTGGCTCATGGAATGTGGTGATGTTTGTGACCTATGAAGCAGCTGAAACGTGGAATGATGCTTGCTCTGCAAAACTGGGGCTCTCCTCAATAGTGTTTTTTTTTTTTTTTTTTAAAGTAGTATTGCAATGTCAACTCCTTACTTCAGTTTTATGCTGCGATGTTGATAGAATACATTTTAAAATAGAAGAACTAAATTCTGAAAGGTAATCAGCAAGTAAGACTTCTCAGTTGTTTTCTTCTCAAGCAGTTTCTTTGGGAACTCTGCATCAAACCGAAGGATCAGGTTTCCTCTTGAATGTGGAGAGCTGGCAATTGGCCATTCCTTCTCCGGTGACTACCTTCCTGTAGTTAGGACTGACAAGGAAATAGAAATTAGTTTTCATTTAAAATCCACTGTAAAGTGACAAACCAATTGCTTGTTAGTCAGGCTATAAAATACAGAGTGTCCTGTTGTCATTTAGTTATGTGCCATAACATAAGACATTACTTTCTGATTTCTAATAAGTCTAAGTAATTCCATGTGATTTGTGCAATAAATGAGTTTGCAGAAGTTCCGTCATCTTATTACTGAAGACCCAAAGGTCTCAAGAAAATCCCATAAAACTGTTAACCAAACTTGTGTGACTGGGATGCCTACTTTTTTTTTTTTTTGTGTGTGTGGTCTTAACCATTGCAGGGTTGTTTTCAGGTGAGCAGCTTATACACACACCACTCCCTGAATTACAATGGACAAAACACACTCTTCTCCTCTCTTATTTGGAATGAGTTTGCACAATCATAATTGAACAAGGGAACTTTGCTCCATGTGTTATTGGTTTCCACTCCAACCCACTCAATAATGACCAATTAAAATGTAAACATATTGTTTGTTAGTCATTGTTTGATATTGCAACAATACATTTCAGTTACATTTTACAACCTCAACACTATTGGCAGCAATTACATCCCAAATCTTTTAGTAGCATGGCACACCTATTTTTGTGCAGTTTGTGCCTTTTATGGAGGAGTGGCTTCTTTCAGGCCACTATACCATACAGGCCTTATTGGTGGGGGTTGCAGAAATATCAAAGCTGTCTCTGAGGTCTTCTCATGGCTTGGTTTGTTCTTTGACATGCACTGTTAACTATGGGACCTTATTAGAAAGGTGGGTGCCTTTCCAAATCACGTCCAATCACAGATGGAGTCAAAGTCGTAGAAACTTCTAAAGGATGATACGTGGCTGGAAGCATCCTAGCAGGTAATACACTTGCATACGAATCAGATCAGAAAAACAACCACTTACTACCATTGTGACTCTGAGACACTTAACCACGAGTGTCTCCAGAGGGACTGTCCATGTAACTATTGATGGTAAGGCACTATGGATAACAGTGTCTGCTAATGCCATAAACATAAACATGGGAAATTTTTTTAACCCATTTTAGAGTAGAGGCTGTAACAATTGTAAAGCATGCATTCACTGTATGACATGTAAAGAAGCTGTTCTGATAATATATTTTTGTCCCAAAAATTTGTCCCAAAATTCTTAGGACTGCAACATGCAACAATGACAAAAACATTGACAGTCACCACTGTGTCATATCCAAATTTGGCACTGAAGTTTACAAGAGTTTGCTTGCATGTTGTCCTCACAGATGTACGTACACTGATACACTTCGATGACAGATGCCAGAACTGTTAAAGGCAGGCCTTTTAAACAAAGACTGTAAACTTAACAGGAATTCAAAATCCATCTCTGATGTCATCAGTCATGTTTTTCAGTTCCACATCATTACAGACGCATTAAGACCGTGACCTCACAGCCATACGGCATTTTTGCCCTCTATGCAATGAGATTTGACCAGACTTTTTGTACAGTGTAAGCATGATTTTGTTGTACACATCATGCTAGATCAGTTATTTGTTTTAAAACTCTCCTTGATACAATTTTTCAGAATTTGTTACCAGCCTCCATGTAAGTATAAACACTGATCATATCAATGCTGTATTAGCATTTTCCAATACTTTTTACTGACATAAGAGTGAACTAGTACTCACGGCACTACATCATGATGGGGATGTTGAGAATCTGCCATCTAGTGTTTCCCACATTCACTGAGAATCCTGTTAGTGCCTGTGTAGATCAAACATGAAAAAATGTAACTGACCATCTGAACTGGTTCGGTCCATTTGTAAGTCCAGACTTTAACAGGCAAAATTCCACATAAATCTATCTAACATCCAGAAATAGATAAAATAAACTGGCACCAAATTTTTTGCCACACAGTAGCAAGGTGGGTAGAGTAACCAAAATTCTGTCAGTAAAACTCTAGTTCAAAATAATATTACTTGAAGTAGTTTTGTAAAATATGAGTAAAAGAGTATTTGGTTAAAAGACTTAAGTACAGAGTACATGTCAGATTTGAGAAATTATTGTAATCAGACAGAAAAATATAAGATAATATGCAGACTGGAATTTCTAAATAATTTATTATTAAATAACAAACTAATGCATTATTTACTACAAACATGAACCTTTTGAAACCAGTACCTACAGTAGGTAACATATTTGTCTGTGCAAAATTACTTCCAGTGACAAGACATACTGTATATTGTATATTCAGCAGAAAATAACCTTAGGTAAAAAGTCTCACTTCATCATGGATCAAACCAGGGAAATGTATTTGTTTGGTTAAAACATGCTTCACTCAATGAAGCTAAGCAGTCACCATTTAGCAGTGAACAGGGTCACTTTTTAAAAAAAATACAGATGCAGGAAACCCTGTATTGACTTTGAGTGACGGTTGCTTGAGTGAGGGAAGGTATCTAACTAAAAAAACTAAAAAATGTTAATATTGTGACTCGTTGTTTGTCACTCATTTTAGAAAGTGAATTTCATATTTTATATCAATGCATTACACATAAAGTCTTTATTTTTTGTCATTTTGATATGCTCCATATGGATTACAGATAATGAACCCCCAAATTCAGTCTCAGAACATTTGAATACGCCAAAAAAAAAAAATTCAAAACTCATGGTGTCACTCCCCAATTAGTTAATTGACTGAAAACCCCTGCAAAGGTTTTCTGAGCCTTTTAAATGGTTTTCTCAGTCTCAGTAGGCACACAAGCCATGGGCAAGATGATTGACTTGACAGATGTCCCGAAGAGTGTAATTCACACCCTCCACAGTGAGGGAAAGCCACAAAAGGTCATCTGGTTGTCCACAGAGTGCTGTATCCAAGCATATTCCATATCCCAAAAAATCTGAGTGGTAGGAAAAGGTGCGCCAGCAACAGGGATAACCGCAGCCTTGCAAAATCCAGCCATGTCATCTGCTGGTACAGTGTCCCTGTTGTTTTCTGTGCTTTTTTTATTTATCTGTAATAGCTCCAAAACTCCAGTAGATGGACATGAAAGGACCTATCCAGCTGTCCTGCTTCTGTTTTTTTCTGACATCATCGATCCAAAAAATCCATCTTCATCAGAAAAGCTGCTTTATTTTCATTGTCTGCCAGTTATGTGTAAAGTGTTAGTGATGCTATGATGTCACAGTTTGTATGCGGTCATGTGACTGCACAGCTGAAAGACTAGGTGCGAATGACATCGCACAGCGCTTAAAGAAATGCATTCTGGTCTTGACGCATTGGATAATAATCCAATTTTTTTTTTCACATGGTACACAAATCTCATGAGAGCAAGATGACAGGCTGCACAACCTGAAGTCTGTGCCCTCATTGGCTGTGACATGCATGATGTATATGACGTTTGCATCCTAGTCACAGAGTAGAAATCTATCTAATTCTGAAGGCATTCAATTAAGAATTGCATTATACACTGTATTTTTAACATTTGACAATAAAAACTTTGAATCCTTGAAATAAATATATTTTCCTCTCAATGCATTCTTATATCGACTTAATTATCACAAGGGCTCCTTAAACAAAACAGGAAAGATAAGAATAGATGTATTTCTTCTGAAAACATATTTTTGACACAAAACATTTTATATTATTACTGTACAGAGGAGTGTAGAAACGAGTTACATTTACTCCATTACATTTACTTTTTGGAAATAAAATACTTATAAGAGCAGCTACTCTCTACACTGGGCAATGCAGAGCTGGTAGCATTGGTGGTTTTCAGGGCAGACAAAGAATGCAGCAGACAGCATATTTCTAAAAATATGCTTCATGTTATATTTATAACCTTTATAACCTAGTTTCATTTGACATACACAACAGAATATCTTAAACAACTTTTTCTTTAATTCTAAAATATACGAGATAGGAAGAGATATGATTTGAGCGTAAGGACAGCAATAAGCCTGTGTCCACCTGATTTTCAGATATTCTTTATCTTATATGAAGGTTGCTTCATTCTACCGTATATGCTGCTTACAACAATACAATAGAATTTATGCCTCGTTTGAAACTGATGCATTTATGATTGGTTTTACTGGTTCTGGTTTTTACTTTAAATAAATTAATAAATTCAACATATTAGATTCAATAATAAAAGAATGGAAACACTAAATGACTAATAAGTTTACACTGATTACAAAAAGAGACTGAGTGACTGGAGTCAGCATATTGGATATACTGTACACTGTGCAGGCTGTACTGAGATGGTGTGCTCAGGCATTTCTGCTTAATGCATGCGTTTTAATGAACAGCACCTCACCTTCTTCAGAGACGTGTGAACAGTGTAAATCAAATCATTGTTCTGACGTTCAAACCGTGGATGACTCTTCTGTCGAACAACAAATACAATGTCTGCTGGAACACTGTTGGGTTCCTGGGGAAAATAATCAGGTGGTACATTTCAAATAGTACATTTCATTTAAAAGTATTTTACATTACATTTACAGGATATTATACCTGATCACCCTGCTGAGAAAATATTATTTTAGTTCCCTCTGTCCACCCTGGCTTGACATTGACAGTAAGAATGGTGTCTCGGATGCTAGAGGTGTGACCATCTTCATTCATCACCTGAAAAAATCTGGTTGAAAAAAACTGGCCTGGAATATATTACTACAAAGATTAAAAAGTTTGACTGTTTACCTTGCGAGATATCTTTATCTTCTTGGCGCATCCATGAAAGAGATCCTCCAAATCTAAAAAAAGGTCTCTCTCGATTGGTGCACCTTGTTTTTTCTTCCTTCCTCCCCAAAGGCCACCATGAGCAGTGTTCATTTCAGCCCCATCTTTCAAAAAGGGGTGTAAATTGTCACAGATCACATTCTGGCATTCTGGGGGTGGATAAAGGATAAAGTCTGCAAGATAAGGAACTACAAATTACCTGCAAAAGGATTGTCACCTCCAAAAAACTGGCTGAAGGTTTTATTTGGATTCCCATGATATGTGTATCCTGAAGTCCAGGTTCCAGCCTCCGTATCCTTAGGGACTCCTCCTTTTAGTCCCTCTTCCCCAAATTTGTCATAAATTGCCTTTGTTTGAGCTGTAAAACAGTACATATTTCTAAATTCTAATTCTCTGAACGGCCTTTTTAATCAACGCTGGTTACATGCTCAGAATATGCTTTGTAAGGTGAGAAACATTTTTGCTGGTGAGGCTGCAAAATCCTGTAATGCAACAGCAAGGTGGAGCTGTAGTTGTTTAGGGTACACGGATTTAGAAGCACTCTGTGAAATCTGTGAAAGAGTGCATAAAAAATGATCGCATAATTTACAGCATCTCCATATGCAAACAGTGATTGGGGTTCTGCAGGTTCTGGTCCCTTACAGCCAAAAAGCCAAGTCTTAACAGTAGTAGACTCGGCAGATGAAAAGTAAAATCAATTCCACTGTGCTCTTCACATTTTAACATTTATATTAGACATATCTTCATGAATGAATTAAAGTTCATAAATTACCAGAACAAACATACATTTAAGACAACCTATAAATCTGATTAAGATAAAAAAAATTAACGGGTTCATTTATCAATTTCAAAATCACAAATGGATCATCTTCAAACTCTCTCTTTTTCCATCTCCCCAGAATGAAAGAGCCACTCAGACAAGGTATGCAATCCCTCAATTTATAACTTTTTATCTTACAACCACACATGCATTTTCATCCCCTCCATTTATCAATCTCCCAGAATGCCACTGGTACTTAAAGCAACATGTTCTTCCTTTAACAATAAGAATAGGATGATATTTGCACACAAGTATCTGTTTCACAGGCCTGACAGTCGGCTGGTTGTAACTTCAGGAAGGCCTATAACAGAATGATGGTCAGAATGAACATGAACTCACGGTTACTCAGAACATCGTAGGCTTCAGCCAGCCGGCTGAAACTGTCGGAAGCATCGGCAGCAGCAGCAGGGCTGGCGAGAGGGTGGCTGACCAGCGCCAGGCGGCGATATCTAACGCACAGCAACAACATTTATTACGACGTGAATGAACCAGTGACAATTAAAAATCATTGCTGTCGGTGTTGTTATTAAGTCTATGGAAGTGTGTAAAGACGCAGGTCTAAAACTCGGGTCAGGACAGACAACCGTTGCCATGATACGGCAAAACAGTGCACCGTATTTAACCATTATTTCACCAGTTTCACCATCTTATACAAAGTTCTGTCCTAAAAATAAAAAGCCAATTTCGGTCAATATGTTCGGTCAATAAATAACTTTGCATCAATAACTTTGCACCAAACATAATAACGCGTTTTATCAACGTGGCACTTACGCCTGTTTATATCTGCAACTGTTGCGCTTCTATTAATTTCCAAAACTGCATAATAATCACGACCCATGGTGGCACGATCCTGGTTGAAAGTTGTGCGCCGAGGAAAACTCCGGCAGCGATGCAGATTTGTTCCTGTGCGTCCCGCTCCAGGCGCGTTGTAAACCTGGAGACTGGTGCCCGTGAGCGACAGGGACTGTTGCCCAGGCTGCCGAAAGGGGGCGCCAGATCTCGGGGTACACCCCAAAGCAGCACTCAACAGAGAAAACTGGGCCAAGATCATTTACATCTTGTCTATAGGTCCTGCAAATACACTAAAATTATTAATTATAAAAATCCTGGTGGATTCTTCTGTTAGAAATTCACAACATCCCTCAATCACATCAATACATATATAGATATGGATCACCCTAAATATTTGAGAGCAATGGATACCAACTACTGATCACACAGATATAACCACATATTGCACATAGTCATAGTTTAATTAACAGAGTAATTCAAATAAATTAGAAAAGTCACAAGTTGAGGGTAAAGATAACAGTATGGACTTCAGAAAAGATTTACACACCCTGAATACAAAACATGCAAACAGTTCAATGAAAAAAACAAAAATGATCACAAGCAAACATTTCTATTTATTTGTGTATTTTGTCTTATGCAGCACTTATTTCCATCTCCTCGACTCTCCTGTTTCTTCACACAACTTGGTCGATTTTCCTGCTGGACTGATTCTCAGACTCTTATTAAGACTCAGACTTAGCAGCTTATTACTTTTAAGTTTATGAGAAAAGTTAAAGACAGGTTACAGAATCCTGCAGCACAGACGTAAAGTTTGCTGTTGAGGACTCTTCAGTGGCCTTTCTGAATCAGTGTGATGCAAACAAATGTACTGTACGTTCACTGAAGAGTGGGGGGAGGAAAAGGGAGACAAAGATAAAATGAGTCCACAGTACATATATTCCACTGTCAGTGAGTTCTCTTTTTTTAACTTTAAAATTTAGAATAATTTCTAAAGGGTAAAGGCAAGGCAAAATTCCTGACAGCCACACCAAGGTCAACACCATAAGAGTATATTTTGTTCTGAAGGATTAGGGAAGTGTTAAAAAAAAAACTGACAATTATTGCATTGGTTTATTAATAACTGAATGTGATTGGACCACCTACATGAATGGGTAAGCTATTTCTTTTTTAACTCATCTGCGCAAGTAAACCTTCAAGTTCTGGTCGTGCTTTGAAGCGGGCATGGTAGTCAGCCTCCGTGTGCTAAAGACAAAGAAGCAGAGTGAACATTTCTCCTTTATGGAAGGTAATATGGTTGGTGTGTGTGTGTGTGTGTGTATATATATATATTATAAATAATTTCATATTTCTATAGTATTAGTTATATTTGTTATAGTATCTCTTGGGACATCACTGAAGATATGACACTTACAATGCAGAGATGGGGACTTGAATCTGTTGCACAAACAATGACCTGTGACTTGACCAGTGCTACAGGAAAACTGCAGGCTGACTGATTTTCCCTGATAATACACGCAATGTAATGCATGTGTGAGACCACAGATTTCAAATCAACACGGATTTGTGTTGATTTTGAAACTCCTCCATGACAGATCTGGTGGATAGTAGAGACCTTCCACGGATGTTCAGTAGTTTAGCCAGTCCTCACCAGTCCAGCACCTTGAGCCTGAGCTTCTTTATCAAGGCAGTGGTTGTATTGGAGTTGTGCTTCGGGTGGGGTGTGGGGTGTCATACTCTGCTTCAATATGTCTCAGCACTAATGCAGCCCGAATAGCAATCTCTGACTACTTTACATTGGATCAAAGTGTCTTATCTATATTGTTGTCCCAAGAAAATATTATACAATATTAAAAAAAAAGAGGGGTGTACTCACTTTCGTGAGATACTTTTTGACCCCCCCCCAAAAAAAAAAAAAAAAAAAAATCAGGAATAGTATGTGCATACCTCCTTTATGGAAAGCTGTACACCTTCTGGTTGGTTCTTCAGAATGATTTCCATAAAGATTGGACAAAATGTTGCATTCAACCGGCTAATCTGAAAGCATATTCAGACAGGACAGGTGAAAAAGGAATATGTGGTCCTTCAAAATAAAATGACCTATAGCAGAATATGGGCTTTTTAAACAGATTGCACTGAACATATTTTATTGAACAGTTCTCACACCTAAAGGAGCAGGGCATTCATACCTGAACAATCCGTTCATGTGTTCTAAGAACTGCATCCAGGTACATTTTAGTGCCTTGCTCTGGCATGACCATGACCTCTGTGCTTTTCGTTGGCAAAGCATAACTAAAAAAAAAAAGTATGATGTACATTTAATAACACATCTCAACTGCCACATGACAAAACCCCACGTACATAAAGACACGCTTCACAACTCACTTTTCCTCTATGCATATCCTGAAGCGGTTGCAGAGCTTGTGGATGTATTTGGAGAAGAGCTCCACCTGGGTCATATCATATCCAGACACCAATATGTTGAGGACGCCATACTCTGTGTTGGTTGCAGCCTTGATCTGTTTCATCTGATGCTTATCTTTCTTCTTTTTGGGCTGAAATATATACATAACACATTTCAACTACAAATCTAATGGATGGGCACTGAATCCCTGTTCTAAATAACAACCAATGAGACAAGATGCCTCTGGCGAAATGCAACATTTCCTTCACTACAAACAACAGAATCTCAGAGTTAATGGTGAATGGCATGTAGTCAAAAGCAGAAACACTTAATGGCAGATTGCTTCACGGGTACGAGTGTGGGAAAGATGCTTAAATGGGGAGATTATCTTTAATCCCAGTGACATAATGACAATTTAAAATTGCAATATCTCCAAACACTGCCATCACCACTCTGCTTGGTCTAAAGCATGGAGTTCTGGACGTGGAGCATCCTTTACCGCATCTTTAGGTAACAGGTACTTGTATCTGCCGATCCCATGTGTCGGCATGGATCTGTACTGTTTCTCACAGTTCCAAGAGAAGCCACCTGCAACATATAAGACAGCTTTAGTGCCCAAGCACAGACCCTTAAACAGCCGTCCCATCGCCAGTAAGTCGTACCCAGTATCGGCCACTGTAGGAATCCTGCAGATCTGCAAAGAAGAGACACAGAAACATTCAATGTTGCTCCTGTTTTGGCTGTTAAATGTGGAATAATGACTTTCAGCCACCACTTACCTGTATGACGCCACAGCGCATACATGTCTTGTGCTTGCAATCTGTAATGTTGAATAATTAAAAATCGGAACATTAGAAGTCAGCGTATATGAAAATTATTTAATAATTAGTAGATTAATTAGTCAATATTTGCGGCACGACCTTGACCTTTCTTTAAGGCGACAATTCAGCAAGGTTAAAAGGCGCCCTACCTTGTTTAAAAGATTATTCATGTCGTATTTCACAGCGTAAAATAACGCTTTATAAAGCCAGTCAAGGTCCGTCTGTTAAAACTGCACCAGTCGCATCCGGTGTTGCATCGGATTCCGTCCCCCGGATTCCCGGGTCGCAACGAATTCGTTCCGCCCTGATTCCGTTTCCGCTTGGCGCGATCATTCTAGAAATGTGGCGTAGCGCATGGTTCGTCAAACACAACTGGATCAGCAACAGTCACGATTAAAAAAGCCGTAACAAAAAGATTACTGGTTATTATAATTCTGCGAAATTGTAAATTTAATTTACGTAGATGCAGGGACGCTTGTCAACCAGACACGTCGATTTGTGCGCCAACGTCAATACATGGAAACTGAATTAGATAATTTTATAATGTGTATAATACTACAGATGGCCAGATGGAAAACGTGCTTTTTTGTGGGTGCTTTTGATTTCTCAGCTGAAATAGGATGCTGTTTGATTAGGCGTTGTGACCTCACCCTGCAAGTTTCATCACTGTTGGGTTGGTTCGAATTTTGAATTTATTTTATTTTATGTGCAGGTCTTACGATCGACGTGTTTTCCTGCTCATATTCGACAGTTTGAGAAATCGACTTTAAAGTTGGCAATAAGTTTCTGAAATTGACGAATCTGCAGGGAAAAGGTCGCCAGTCCGCGTAGTTGATCCGTTATAACTTTTTTATGAGCCGTCTTAAATAAAATATTTCTTGTGAGTACCTGCTAATGCTGAATATTTTCTAAACGTTTCCCAGTTAAGGATGTGCCAGCATTAATCTGTTCTTAACCTAAAAATGATTACAATACTAGTGCCTTGCTTAGGGACACAATGGTACTAAGTGGGGATTGAACCTGGTCATTCTGTGTCTCTACCCTTTCTGATGTCTATCAACAGCCTCCTGTCCTTCACTGTCTTTAACTCCTGCTAAAAATGATTACAATACTGCACATTTCCACGAGATTCATTTGCATTCATTTGCTGCCCTGATAAATCTGTGGTATTGTGAACCACACAGCAATTAAATATACACTGTATATAAAACCATTGTACATATGTATAGTGACAATAAAGGCATTCTATTCTATACTCTATGTCCTATCTACCACCAGGATACAACTAAACTATACAACTGTTTGCAGACTAGAAACAATGCCAAAGAGTCTGGCGTGGGCAGGAGGGGCCTTTTTTTGGGTCCCTGCAGCCGATCATTTGACCCGTCCGAGGATCTGTGATGGATTGCTTCATTAAGGCAGTGGCCAGATAAGAAGAACCTTCATGAGTCTAAACTGGTCGTGCAGTGTGTGAGCATTTAAACATCTTTAGAGGCACGGATAGTAGCTTGCTAATTAAAAATCAATATGTGCATATCACATGGCTGGAAAAAGCTACTGAGTGGTTTTGTTTTAGACACGTATTAGGGTTTACCCTCAGGATACGGTGCAGCCCATTACAACAGCTCAAAACACCACTATTTCTTCATCAATATTCACAAAAATAGAACATGTAAGAGCATTTCTGGAATGAACAGTTTTAAATTTACATTTATGGCATTTATCAGACGGCCTTATCCAGAGTGACAGTCCCCCCGGAGCAACTCAGGGTTAAGTGCTTGCTCAGGGACATAATGGTAGTAAGTGGGATTTGAACCTGGGTCTTCTGGTTCATAGGCGAGTGTGTTACCCACTAGGCTACTACCACCCTTGTGAAACAATCTGAAAACTTGTTCATGCTAATGTTAACAAAGTCTGGGCAATGTTTGCTGCTAATTTATTCACACAGTAGCCAGTTTGTGCTAAATGTTGCATGCTGAGCAGTGACGTAAAAGGTCAAACATGGACAAGAGCTGCGTTGTTTGAACAAAGAAATAAAAAATCTGCATGCTTCATTCTTTATGATCTAGGGAAAACATCACAACAGCAAACCGACCACAAACAACCACGCTGATAGGTCTTTGATAGATCTTTGTCCTATGAATGCCGTAATGCCGTAAAATGCCGTAAATGTATGAACCAGAAGACCCAGGTTCAAACCCCATCTACTACCATTGTATCCCTGAGCAGGGCGATTAACCCTGAGTGTCTCCAGGGGGGACTGTCCCAGTAACTACTGATTGTAGGGCGCTCTGGATAAGGGCGTCTGGTAAAATGCTGTCAATCCGCCGGTAGCGTGTGTGAACGTCGTGTGCGTGTTGGGAATGATAGAGTCCGCGCTGCAGCTGTGGACTCCAGCCCAGTAGGTGGCGGTAATGTACTTGGCAGCTGCGGCCAAAGCGCTCGGAAATCCCACCAGCAGCAGAAGAAGAAGAAAGAAGAAGATGCCACCGCGACAGCGGAGATGAAATTCGCGAAGCGCTCTGCTGTGATTCAGCTGCCCGCGTAAACCGAGACAGGCGATGGACTGGGGCGCAATCTCAGAGCCCACGGAAGCCAACTGAGTTCTTCTTGCATCAGACGGAACTATTTTCTACTCCGAGCTCCTGCGATTAGTTTACCTGTTGCGCTTAGTTCGACCATAACAGCAGCGAGTCTGAACTACCGCAGCAGACATGTCCGCAGCAGGAGATTTCGGAAATCCCCTGAGGAAATTTAAACTGGTATTTCTGGGCGAGCAGAGTGGTGAGTATCCGGCGGTAAAACGGGGAATAAGACCCATTCGTGCGATGTAACCCGATCCGCGACCAGCCGATCGAATACCAACGTGCGTGCTTGAAATTGGTTCGGGAAGTGGCCTCGCTTGGCTCCCCGACGATCGCCGGCAGCCGCGGCTTATCCACCGATCTGCAACACGCCGCTTCCTCCGCTGTTTATTTACCTTCTTTATTCCTTCTCCAGCGCTAGCATGCAGCTAGCAGAGATGGGCTAATCCCGTTAGCATCAGTGGTCGTGGATCCGTGCTGAATGTAGCGAGGAAGATTTATGATCCGCAGCTTTATGACGAGTGATTATCGTAGATCAGCTGGTTGGACCGGCGCCTGGCTGTCGGCTGGGAAATATTAGACAGCAACTGAACATTTGGACCTTGGATCGAACCCCCGGACTTTCTTCCTTCTGTCCTCCAGCAATGCAATATTAATATTAGTATCTGTATGAGTGCGTGTGTGTATATAATCTGTTTATTGTAAAATATCATTATTCTCGTTCATCATTACTGTGAAAACAATGTGCAATAATGTGGAACCCCCCACACACATACACACACACAGTATATAAAACTCAGTTATTTATTCTTCTATAAGCATATAGCGCTGTCACGTTGGAATTCCATAATCCTTATTTTATACACTCATCTCTGCACTGAAGGAGTTGCTTGTAATCTCATTGAACATGAATATTAGGGGTGTTCGCGATATTTTATGTGGTGAAATCATAACGTCAAATGTCGATTCGTCCTGTCAAGCGTTTTCTTCAGCGAGGTCATCGTGCGACTACAACCTCCTCTCCTGTAGATGGCGCTGTACCGCAAAACATGACACCTATCACAGCACCTTGTATTTCGTGAGATCCTTGTCAATTCACACTCCTAATGCCCATAGTCACAATAAAAGGCATTCTGTTCTATTCTAATCTATTGATTTGCAGTAGGCTGCTGGGTCATAGCATCTTCCTGATCTGTTCTGGTGGAAAGGTGTCAGGGGAGGGTGTGGCATGTGAACCCGTTTTAGACCGTTTTTGCTCCTGAAATCCACTGTTTCCTATGACTGGCGGTTGCCAGTGCCGGATCCGAACCACTTGCCTGATCGGATCTGCGCATGTGCGGCGCTGTGCCACTATGTGGCCTTGCACACACATCGCGGTCAGTGTTGAAAAGGCTGGGTTTAGGTCACATGGTGGATATGTGTGTCTCCATCATGTGGAGACCTGGACTATGGCACCAGGATGCTCTTTGGGAACTGGAGGCATTGTAACACGTACAAGTGTTTAGTATCCCCAGTAAAATTTGAAGACATTTTATTAGTCTTCTCAGTTTCTTTCAGTCTGAGTGCAGATGCTCCCACAGCGTCATTAACAGTGTCCTGCACACACCGAAGGACTTTAGCTGCGAGTTAAAAAACCCCCACATCAGTACCTGACGTTCGTACTGTGGTATTCCATGATCCAGGCAGTCAGGTGGGGGTTCACACAGGAGCTTTCCCGCAGGGTCGAGAGTGTGTGCAGGCTCAGGCTCAGGCTGAAAATGGATGTGGCGTAAAGGAGGACCTTAAACATTTAGAGTATTTACCAGATGGCCTTATCCAGAGTGCCTTGCGATCAGTAGTGACAGGGACAGTCACCCTGGTGCAGGGGTGGGCAAGGGGCCATATGCAGACATAAACATAAAAAAGGCATTACAGTTTTAATATTTACATTCGCTTTTAGTGGGAACTGTGTTGCTTATCGGAGGAAGGCTTGCTAGACGAAGAAAGAAAAGGAAGTGAGCGGGTCTGATGTAAATAGTTGACATTTGTGTTATATGGGGTTAAACACAGTGTCTACATTACGTGGAGCCAGAGAGTAAGAGCAACCCGCTAGTTAGTAAGTAAGAAAATGGGCATGTTGTACTGTTGACTTCGGCTACCACCTCGTACAAATAAAAAGTTCTTATTCTGCCAGAATGTGCGCGTCACACGGCTCCTTAACTTTGTGAAGAATGTGTCGTTTATACATATATTAACATCACGGTCAAAGTTGTCCCAAACCCAGACGGTGCAACCTCAACATAACCGCCGGAGGCTCGAGTCCGTTTCAACTCCGCACCTCCTCACCATTTTTTGCATCTTTCTCCCTAGTCGACACTAATTTACCGCGCAAGTCAGTGTAAAAACCTGTCTGCTTTGCACCAGGCATTACAGGACGAGTTCTAATGCGAAGTGTCATAATTACGACTTTACTTTGGCTATTCTGTATCTACAGCGGGCCGGTTTAAAAAGACCAACGGGCTGGATGTGGCCACCCCTGTCCTGGAGACACTCTGGGTTAAGTGCCTTGCTTAGGGACACAATGGTACTAAGTGGGGATTGAACCTGGTCATTCTGCTGTCTGCACCATACCTTGAGATCGTTTTCAGACCTCTCCTTTAGGTGTCTCCACCCTTTCTGATGTCTATCAACAGCCTCCTGTCCTCCACTGTCTTTAACTCCTGCTAAATGACAGTAGCATGGTCATGGCGCCTCTTCTGTTTGGTTGTGGAAAAAAACGTTTGTGTCTCTCTTGTTCTTTCTTTTTCTCTTCTTTAGTGGGAAAGACTTCACTGATCACCAGATTCATGTATGACAGCTTTGATAACACTTATCAGGTAAGCATACCAGATGATTACTTAAGATTGTCTGTCTAATACTGACCATTGATTCTTTTCCAAACTCTGGCATTTGAATTCACTCTCTGGAATTGTCTGTTTCCAATTTTTCAGGCTACAATAGGAATCGACTTTTTATCAAAAACCATGTATCTGGAGGATAGAACAGTAAGTATGGACTTTTAATTTCAACTTTTAAAGTTGAAAATGTGATCTTCTTTGAACACCTGAAAATCTCATGTTTGATATTCTGTTTACAATTAGAGTGGGTTGATTAATTTAATAAAATTCATAAAATAGATTTTTTTTCTTTCAGCTCTTCATATAAAGTGAAAGTCTAATAACGTCTACGTTCAGGCCCTCTTATTTAAATTGGGTCCATAACATTAAATAATTGTACAGCACAGTGGACAGTGCTCTGCTAAATTGCTTAGCAGACAGTCTGATGGCTCGTCTCAAACTGGCCATGTCAGGGCCTCTTCCTTAACCGCTAGGCCACCACTGCCCTCATGTCCCCTCAGTCATGTCTCCTGCATAACCTGACTGATTTCTTTGGGTGGCGCTTTCCCCATGCACAAAAGTTACATTTTAAACTTAATGCCGCAAGCAACACAACCAAGGTGCGTTGCCTGACCGCCATCTTCCCGGGGGTTAAAATAGGGGTGTTGCATCGATAATGATGAGAAGGGATCCTGGTGGTATTGACATTTACAATATATGGTGCCCTCATGGTGTTACCAGATAAGAGCTGACAAACAACTGAAAATGCACACATCTAAAGGGAGATCCCTCAGGAGACCATCCACCACCTCATCAGGAGCATGTCCAGGTGTTGTAGGGAGGTCATACAGGCATGTGGAGGCCACACACACTACTGAGAATCATTTTGACGTGTTTTAAAGACATTACATCAAAGTTGGATCAGTGTTGTTTCTCCATTTTAATTTTGAGCGTGACTCCAATTCCAGACCTCCATGGGTTGATCGATTTAATTTCCATCGATAATTTTTGTGTGGAGCAGATTCTCTCTCTCTCTCTCTCTCTCTCTCTCTCTCTCTCTCTCTCACATATATATATATATATATATACACACACACACACACACACACACACACACACACACACACACACACCTCTATATTGCATTTTACATTTACACTTCCTGAGGATTCGGTTAGACTTTTGTTTCAAAATTTGGCACAAATCTGATTCCATATTAGTCTGTGTATGTGTGGTCATTTGTAAACCTTTTTCCTCTTACAGTTTCATATGTTGATGGAACAAATACATGCAATTAAGAATTTTCTAATTCATGTTTCCTATCTTCGGTCTGCTCCTTATTACTACCTCAGCACAATTGTTCATTGGCCATAATTATCTGCCAGAATTCATTTCAAAGAAGAGCTGCTCAGATGAAAATATGTGCGATGTTAGGCATTCCAAGCACATAACTTAACGAGAGCCCAAGAATCCAGAACATGTCTGTGCTTGATTTAATCTGAAGTTCTATATATATGTTGGGTGGGATAGTCGTTTTTATTATAAATACTTTTATTATAAATAAAAGGTGAAAAGTGAAGGTTTTCTAAGTTTTAACAGGAAATGTTTAATTGGCCTGGACATTAAGCGGGTTCTCCTGTGCTGCGGTACCTGTCATTCCTGCTCTGTTTCTCGCTTTGAGGGAGCACTTCAGGTGCAACTATTCCATTCCCAGCATGTTCCTTCCAGACAATCATCCAGTCTTCATCCTTCTGCTTATTTCCCCATCGGCTCCATTTTTTTCATGGTTGTTAGTGCTTTTATTATTATTTTTTATGTAATCATGAGACCCACAGTTCCTTTGTCGCCCTTCCACTTTGTTCTGCCATTCCACACAGATCAGGTTGCAGCTCTGGGACACTGCAGGCCAGGAGCGCTTCCGTAGCCTCATTCCCAGCTACATCCGAGACTCTGCTGCTGCTGTCGTTGTATACGACATCACAAGTAGGTACCCTGCTGGGCCACTGGCCTGCCCAAGCCTTCTGTCCAAATCCCTTTTCTCTTACCACTTCCTCTTCCCCCTCTCTCCTCCTCCTCCTCCTCCCCACCACCTCTTTCTCCCACCCTCCCATCCCGTCTCTCTCTCTCTCTCTGCTTGCTCTCTGGTGCTAACATGTGTGGTCAGGTGCGGCTGAAACTTTGGGACACGGCTGGTCGGGAGCGTTTCCGAAGTCTGATCGCTAGCTACATACTCAACAGACTCAACTGTGGCCGTGGTTGTCTATGACATCACAAGTGAGTGTAGCAGGTGGAGGCTGAACCACAGGAAGAAAAGAAACGTCCACAAATCCAGAGTAAAGCTCTGTCTGACCTTTCTGCCAACCTTCTTTCCCATTACTAATTTTCCGCCTTTTTCTTTTTTCCATTTGTCACCTTATGCTACATGGGAATGTTTTCTGTTTTGTTCGCAGTAACACTTTTTTTTTTTTTTTTTCCCCGTTTGTCACTGTATATGTGCTGGTTCTATACCCCCCCCCCCCCAGCTAAAGGTTTTTATTATTTTATTTGTTTTTATCTGAACGGAGAAACACATTGGTCATGTGAAATTTTGTATGCTAAAAATTTGCGATAATCCGGTTAAAAATGTCAACATGTACGAAAACTGCTGATGCAATCTGGTAATTATTTAACTGCCACTGCTTACAATCAAACTTAAATAAGAAATGGGTTCCTTAATACTACAAACTATTTTTCCCAGAATATAATATTGAAATCTGGCAACACCGGCAGGGAGTCTGTACTTGAGCCCAAACATGCCAGAATTATACTTGTTGAAAATATTCACATTCAATTCAAACACATAAAATGCATTATGAGATAACATAAATCACCTATTATGTCATCTATTGTTAACTTTCCTTATTGAGATGCATTTCTGGATGGACTATCTCAATATCTTAAGAGTTACGCCTTATAGCAACATAAATTGGGGCTTTGCATAGACTTCTTAATGTAAATGTCTCAAATCTCTGTAAATTACATGTGTTCACAATATCAAACATGCTTAGCTTTCATTATGAAGATGGATGAAACATTAATCCATATTTTTTTTAATATATAGGAGAAAAAATGTCATGTATGCTTGGTGGAGCTTTTTTTTATTTGGCAGGGTGTAAATAGGGATTTTTCTGTTTCTTGCTTCTTTCAGTTGTCCCCCATTGTCTCTGTGGTTCTGTCTAAGCGCTTTCAACTGCATTTTACTGTCCTGTCAATATTCAATTTCAGTGCAAATCTGTTTCAATTTCCTTTATTTTCTTTTTCACTTTTCTGTTTCTTATCAGACGTCAACTCCTTTCAGCAGACCACAAAATGGATTGATGATGTCAGAACAGAGAGAGGGAGTGATGTCATCATCATGCTGGTTGGAAACAAGACTGATCTGGCAGATAAAAGGTTAAATGCTGTTTTCTTTTTTTTGGTGTGATGCTCGTCAAGTAATCTTCAGGAAATTGGGTTGTGAATTTCAGATTTACAGCTTACAGTAAATCAGAAACTAGTTTTTATTAAGGACGCAGTTTGCTTGGGGGGTAGAAATGTTAAAGTTCATGCATTAGGTAAGTGATTTATTTTTGAAGTGGCCAATTTCCTGGTCAAAATGAATGCTGAATAAAAATGCCGTCAGTTGTTGATGCTCAAGAGGCGCCGTCAAAAGACGAAAAAGCACGTTTTTGACACGTCGTCTTTCTAGCACCCTTTTAAATGATGCTGTCATGCAGTATAGAGTTGGTTGTAACCTCACTCCAGTTTGCTTACATAGTAAACCAGGGCCTTGGTGGAGTGTCATTCTTGTTTAATAACCCTCTCACTCACTGCAGGCAAGTATCAATTGAGGAAGGCGAGAGGAAGGCCAAAGAGCTTAATGTAATGTTTATTGAAACAAGTGCTAAAGCAGGCTACAATGTCAAACAGGTGAGTGTGTATGCGAGCCGCTCTCCTGTGTGTTGCTGTCGACCTGCTTCTGCTCTGCCTGTGGAGGTCTGCCTCCACACACACACACACACACACACACACACTCATTTACAACCCCATCTTGACTGATCAGAAGGGCTGCTGTCCCGTGGGTGCATTTTGCCAGGTTCTTACTGGCGGTTTTAAAAGTTTCAGGCACCTTCATAATGAGCAGGAGCAGCCATGTCAACCAGAGGAGAGGCGGGATGCCTGTGAATTGTAAAATTTTTACTGTATGTTCTCTTGTGTGTTTTCTGTGTGTGTGTGTGTGTGTGTGTGTGTGCATGCCTATGTGTTGACGTTCTATCACTACAGACATATAACAAGTGAAGAGGGAGAGCAGAGAGCAAAAGAGCTGAATGTTCTGTTTATCGAAACGAGTGCAAAGACAGGCTACAATGTCAAGCAGGTAGTAGCCCACATGCCCGTGTGGCCCGTCCGGCCCGTGCTGGCGGCTGCTCTACCACAGCTGGATTCATCTCTGTCTCTCCTTTTAATACTTTGCGTGGTTTAAAATCGGGGGTTTGAATCAACTGTCCCGGTGCGCTCTGAAATGCACATCATGCGAACGTATTTCTTATTCTAAGATTTAATGAATAAAATCCATATGATCCTGGTCATGACAGCTGGTGAAACACACAGGGAGAGATGATTCCGAGAGGAAATATTCTGGTTCACTTTTATTATTCCTACTGTTCAGCACTCTTGGTGCCGACTTGATTTCTGAGCTGGGTAAGTAACGCCTCCCCTTTTTGGCAGCTCTTCCGGCGTGTTGCTGCTGCCTTGCCTGGCATGGAGAGCACACAGGACAAGAGCCGAGAAGACAGTATCCTTTTTGTGCAAATGAGTGAAGTGTACAACTTTGCAACTTTTCAGAGCGTGGCTGAACGCTCCTTAACTCCTCCCCCCTTCAGTGATTGACATAAAGTTGCCACCAGATTCCCCAGAGCAACCAGTCAGTGAAGGTGGCTGCTCCTGTTGAGCCTTGCTGACATCACCCTCCCCGTCCTCTTCATCTGTCTCTCCGTGTGCTTCCACGGCTCCCACCCATGCCGCACTGTCCACATCCCGGTCTGAAGGAAAAAAAAAAAAAAACACTACCTGGGCGTCGTCTTTACCGTTGTGTTTTATTGCTGATTCACTGAGATGACCTTAAGCTTGACAAGCACAATGTGTTGCTTGTTGATGTGCGTGTGCTTTTCTTTTCCTCTTCTTCATTCGCATCTTTTTAATGCTCAATTGTGACTCATTGTAAGACTGACGTTTCTGACTCTTCGCTGTTAATGCATTTTCTCGAGACGGGATGACAAACGAGCTGCATGGTACAAACAAATGCATGCGGCTTTCAGATATAGGAAGTCCAGATAATTCAGAGTGAACCGAATGATTGATTAGTAACCTTTTTCAACCTCTAAACCAGGCCAGATCAGTCAAGGTCGTACCACGGAGTCTTTACACATGCCTTCGTAAAAATCAGAGCCTACGCCCCGCCCACCGACCAGACGAATCGTCCGTTGTACTGTGGGGAGCGTTTCTCTTACCAACTTTCACCTTTTTTTTGGTTATGTTCAGATATAGGAACCATAGTACACATCACCAGTATAGAATTTATGTAAATTGCATTATTGTTTGAAGTATCAGTTACACGCCTGCAGCCATGGCTTTATTCAGTTTTTTCTTTTTATAGGGCTTCCATTTATTTTTATTTTTTTTTTTTGTTTCTAGAACTGCTCAATTTTGTGGTTTGCTCACATTATTTAACCTCTGACATTGTGATATTTATTAATCTACATGATGATTGACAGCTTCACCTTTTTTAATGTTAACCAATGTTGTCAATCAAGCTAATAAAACACATACTCCGTTATACTCTGTCAGAATTGTTCAGTATGTTGTCCCAAGCATAGAACCCAAATGAACTTCTGTTTTCCAGTGTTTTGACCGATTCTTCTTCAGTTTATTTTACTATTTCTTTATGAGTTGATTGTCACGGTCATTGTTGTGTGACGCTGTGCACAAAGGCTAATAATTTGCACTGCTAGATTTTGTCAACCTTAATAAAGACCTGTATTTCAGAACTATGAAAATGTCTATATGACTGATTGATGAGTACATTTAATAAGTAAATAGCTTAAGTTCGCCCTCTTTTAATCATATATCCACACTGACGTCCAGCATGCACTGGCCTGTCTTTTGATTGACAGCCGCTAGGCAGTGCAGGCATAGTAGCTAAGGAAGCAAACCCGAACCGCCAAGGCGCGGTCCCAACACACTGCCTCAGCCTGATCCAGTTTTACTTCTCCTTGAAATGGATTTTTCTCAGTCTTGTTGATCAGAGAAGTTGGTAGATATATGTGCTGAATGTCAATTAAACAGGTTTAAATTTTTCATTGTTAAAGACCCAAAGAATGTATGAGACACAGAAGACATGTCTTGAAAGAATTTATGGTACATCAGTGGCAACTAGGCGGTTCAGGATTTGAACCACAACTTTCCAGGTACGGGTCCGCTTCCTGTGCTCAAATAAACATTGAGTTATGATAAATGGCAATTTCTTGGCAGACAACAGTTTTAACTGTTTTGGGTCACTGGAAACTCACTATGTGTGTAGAAGTGACCATTTATCATAAACCAATGTGCGTATGATCAAAGTTCCAAGGTGAAATTTACAGTGAAGGTGGTGTTGGGCCGGAGGTAACAAGTGGTATTATTTCTACACATTTTGCCATCAACAGTTTTCAGTGCTCTAATCTACAGCAGTCTTGGGTCTAGACAGGCATATACAGTGTTGGGGAGTAACGGAATACATGTATTTAGAATACGAAATATGAGTAACTGTATTTTGTTACAGTTACCGTTTAAATGAGTGATAATCAGAATACAGTTACTTTTTAAAAATAAATGGATTACACGGCGGCCTTTTCCTGTTACATATATTTATTATATATACATATTTTAGGCTATTTAGGCGCATGCGCAGTCCCTCAAGTTTGATAAATTCATGCAACCCCTGAAATTGTAAATAAATATGATTTAATACACCATGATCTATATACTCTTACAGTGCACATGGACTGAGTGTGTGTAAGGTGACACACCATCATAATGTTGGTGACCATAACAAATACTTTTCAATGGCATATTTTATGTTTGGCTAATACTCTTCCACTTTTCAGCTTTATAAATAAAGAAATGGTTGGCGAAAAACAATTATCTGTGATTGATACATTCATGTAGTTGTAAAAGGCATGACAATATATTAAGTAATCCAAAGTATTCAGAATACGTTACTCACATTGAGTTACTTAATGGAAGACGTTACAAACTACATTTTGGGGCATGTATTCTGTTATCTGTAACGGAATACATTTTAAAAGTAACCTTCCCAACACTGGGCATATATGAGGGGGCAGACAGAATTTTGAAGGGTTCAAGTTAGACAGTACATAGTTAAATAAAGAAACCTGGTACTACATGTAACATTTACAAATGTTACATACTGACATAAAATGCACGTGTGCAACATCGACAAACTGGGCTACATAGTGCAAACAGGGGACACAGGGCACATGGTGGCAACGGAGGCGGGAAATGGGTGAGATGGGGTGCTCTGGATAACACTTTTTCTCATGGAACAAAAAAATAAATAATAATTAAAGTAAATATTCCGTTTTGTTTTGAAGGGCTCAGTTATGCACTCAATACTTGGTCGGGAATGCTTTTGCAGAAATGACTGCTTCAATGCGGCGTGGCATGGAGGCAATCAGCCTGTGGCACTGCTGAGGTGTTATGGAGGCCAGGATGCTTCGATAGCGGCCTTAAGCTCATCCAGAGTGTTGGGTCTTGCGTCTCTCAACTCTCTCTTCACAATATCCCACAGATTCTCTATGGGCTTCAGGTCAGAAGAGTTGGCAGGCCAATTGAGCACAGTAATATGCTACTTTTTTGAGATAGGAACTTTGGGTTTTCATGAGCTGTATACAAAACATCAATATTAAAACAATAAGAGGCTTGAACTACCTTCAGTTGTGTGTAATGAATCTAAAATATATGAAAGTCTAATGTTTATCAGTACATTACAGGAAAGAACGAACTTTATCACAATATGCAAATTTGAGAAGGACCTGTATTTAATAGAAATTATTTAGTCCAGGTTTTTTGTTGCGCTGGTGTGAAGAAATGTAGATGACGTTGTAGTAACAATCCCAGCCCACTAGGTGTCAGCCTAGCACAAAGTCACTGGGACACTAGAGAGGAACAAGGCTTGCAAGCGCGTTATCCTGTTTACAATTTAGCATTGCACTTGTTTAGCCACAATGCTAACTGGCTACAAGACGCCTGTAGCTTCCATTTGGTATTTACATACATTGTTATTTACATGTTGTTTTTTGCCCACCAACCTTTATCGGCTATCCTTACCGAAGACATACTTCTGCTTGAGCAGCAGGCTAATCTGTTAGCATAAGCGTGTAGCATTCTTATAAATGGAAACTTCTTATGCGAGCTACAAAAAACCTGTTGGCCTGTTTTCTGTTTATCTACTCAGTGTTGGGTGTGTTAACCAATAACCAATGGCCAAGTTAACTAAAAGCTTAGTAATTTGGTCAATGACCATCTTATAAAAATGAAACATTTCTTCACTTGTTATTGCTTTTATGTTGGACTGTCTAGAAGTTTTGTGATGTTTGAAATAACCCTGTTTCCTGTCCTGCATCTGGTTTTTCCCCTCTGCCATTACAAACCCCCATCCAGAGCCTCTGACTGTTGAATTAAGCAGATGATCCTGGCGGTTTTTAAATGTGTACACCTTCTTTTGTGTGTGTGTGTGTGTGTGTGTTTTTGTCGAAGTTATGAGTTATTCTGGTGGTATTTTAAGACAGTTTTAACTCACCAAGCTGCTCGTCCCATGAGAAGTCTGGTGTGATTCTTTTGCAGCGTGCAGGGGAGCTGATGTAGATTGGGTGTCATATTTACACTTTTAAAAAAATAAAATATTTCTTGCATTACCTGCTGATGGCTCTAGCACCACTTCTTTTTTGCTTATTTAGGGGGCATGGGGGAGTTTGGAGTAAAGTAAAACTTTCTTTTGGAATCAGGCAGAATCAGGATTGCAAGAAGGTTCATCTTGCCTGGCAGGAACATCCTGGACAAGGTCAGCGCCTCCTTTTAGAAGATGGTGGGCTGCAGCCTATTGTCTCTGCATTGCCGAGTTAAGAGGTGTGCTGACAGGGTTTTAGTTCTTTAGATCTTCCATGTGTTCATTTATTACCGTGCAGCAATAAAAGCGACGTGTTATGAATTCTCCACCGTTGGGGACTTTTACTTGTTCAGTGATTACTGTAGGCCTTGATAGGACTACATTGCTAGTTCATGCTCATCTTTAGAACTTTGTAGAACCGCTACTCCACTGAAGTGCCTGTATTTATAATAAACTCAAGCAAATAAACCTTTGAATTTACAAGAATCCGCTAAGTTGGGATCTGGCTCTACAGACAGAATGTGTGTTTGTTAAAACATGTGCATGTTATTGCAGACAAGACAATATAAAAAGGGACATAATCAAACATTCAGGGTCAGTACTTTGGGAATGGGGAGTTTGGAGCCAGGGATAAGGAAAGGCAGACACGGTAACCAGGTTGTGACATGAGGCACATGCAGACAGGGGCACTGAACCTGGCAGGGAAACACAGGTGTCACGGGTGGGCTGGACATGGCGATGAAGAGGATGCATTCGCACGATTTCACGCGACGGGTTTAATACAAACTACACGAGACAAGGGAACATAAACACGCACAATGACCCGACGGCGAACAGACACAAAGGATAGTTTTATACAATTATATAAATATACACCAGGTGAACACGATCAGGGAATATTACATAAGACGGACATGAAACTCCGGTCCAAACTCCGGATCCAGAGTCACCCCTGCCGGTCCGGATCATGACAACAGGCTAAACAGACACTGGCAAACCCTGAGAATGGGAAGTGCAGATTGTTAAACACAGACGTGTGTGGCCACACAGCAGAAATATCACACGGCAGTGCGGGCTCGAGGGAAGACTGATGACTTGACATGAACGGACAACAGGATATCTGACTTTGACTTGGAGTAAAAACGCTGGCACGGACTGCATCAGCATGGAGACAAGGGATGTGGAGACAACAACTGATCAACAATTTAGATGGGACATTTCTTGTGGTCATTATAAATTTTGTTCAAAGCCTTTGTACAATTATTTTCAACTAGACTGCTAAGTTGAATCAGGGTCTTGTGGAAAGAGGAATAACTGCTTAGGGGTGTGTGGTGGTACATTCCAAAATCATGTCAGAAGTGGAATATCACCAGTAGGTTCCATAAATTGATTGAGTAAATTTTTAGCTTCTCAAACAATATAAACCTTTTAATAATGGCTGTATTTTCTTAGTCAAGGTTCCTGGTCCTACCTTCAACTTCCTGTGTATTCTTTGTTAAATAGACGGCTCTCGTCCATAATGTCTTTATTGGTATTTGTACCATGGTGGTGTGGGATTTCCTCCCATCAACAGCCTCCAGTTTCTGTGTTTGCTTGGCCTACTGTCACATCCCCCTCCTTTTATGAGCTAAGGTGCACAATAAAACATTGCCACATTTGTTTAAATATTTTTAATCAACTTGAACAAAACACGACTTTTTCTACAAATAAGCCATAGCATGGTCCAATTTCTACATCAGAGCTCTAGTTTTACAGTCTGGGTGTGCAGTCAATGGTTTGCTAAATAGTGACAAACCTCAGGCAGCAGATAATGTACTTTAGTTCATGAAGAAAAGTCTCACTCTCCATTTCCTGTCAAGATTCTCCATTTCCTTGCTTTTGGATTTACTTTGTAAAAGTAATTCCATATTTGAAGCTAATACTGTGTAATAAATGTTAAAGTATGTTGTAACATGAGAACAAATCCTATACATAGCAAATTATAAAATATAAGTTGTGATGAAGGATGTATATATACAGCATTTGTAAAACTGGGGAGGAACTTTAGTAATATTATTATGGTGATAATAATAATTAATGTATGGCAGTGTTTCTCAAATTCTTTGTCCTGGGGACCAGTCATGTCAGGCTTTGGGACTGCAGATCCCTGCATAAATGACTCCTCCCCTCATGACTCCTCCCCTCATTTGTAATGTCAGTCCAGTGCAGTTGTTGCTCTAAAAAAATGGACAGAAACTGTGGTATTTGGTGCAAACCTGTACTAGTGATCTTAGGGAAATACACATCAGAGCGCCATCTCCAACGACATCTCACACTGTAAAATGCTTATAATGTCTCATGTGCATTAAGGCCACTAATGCACCAGAGGCCTACAACAGCATCTGTCTGGATTTAGTACTTCTCTTAGTGCTGACTCTTATTGCCAGAGAGGCACCTTAGCAATGCTCTTTCAACAGAACCAGAATGGCATCCACAGAAAGGAGCGCAGTGCTGCCCCAGCAGCCATGCCTGCCAGCAGCCCCAGGGCCACCTGCTCCCCTATACCATCATCGTATGGCTCTCTATGGATCCATATGTGGTGTGTCCCTGAAACAGAAGAACACACCAACACCTATTTTAACACCTTTTGTGGAATGCTCTTTTTTACATTACTGTGCAATGTGTGTTACATGTGTGAAAAAATACTATAAACTAAGAATGGCCCTCCTTTTTCCTGACAGCTCCATCTGTAGCATCCTTT